>NC_134811.1:45030325-45052825 GCF_046742065.1 Oratosquilla oratoria | reverse complement strand
TTGTTGGATGGCCGCTATCTTGGCTGCAACGGGTCGGACCTCATTCTGGCCGACCACATGCCCCAGGAAGGTGACCCGAGCATGGCCGAACTCGCTTTTGGCGAGGTTCACCGTCAGGTTGTTGGCAGCCAGCACAGCGAAGAGAGATTTCAGGCGACTTAGGTGCAACTCCCAGGTGTCCCCGAAGACGACGATATCGTCGAGATAGCACCGGACTCCGTCCATCCCAGCTGTGAGGCGGTTCATCAGGCGCTGAAAGGTGGCCGGGGCATTACGCAACCCAAAGGGAAGAACGGAGAATTCGTACAGTCCCTCTGGGGTGACGAAGGCGGAGATGGCTCTCGAGCGCTCAGTCAGTCGGACCTGGTAGTAGCCTTTGAGGAGGTCGAGCTTGGTTACCCACCGCGCCGAGCCCACGTCGTCGATCACGTCGTCTATGCGAGGCAAGGGGTACCCATCCACTTCCGTTACCGCGTTGACCCGTCGATAGTCGACGCATAATCGCATCGACCCATCTTGCTTCGGCACGAGGACCACCAGAGATGCCCACGGGCTGTGGCTGGGCTGTACAATGCCGAGCTCTTGGAGACGTTGCACCTCAGCTCGGACGTACTCCCTCTTGAAGGTGTTCAGGCGGTAAGGACGTTGGCGGATGGGAGGGGCCCCATGGGTCTCCACGGCGTGCTCCAGTGCTGAGCAGGGGTGAGGATGATCACCGAATATGCACGCGTACGTTCGTAGCAGGGATTCTATGTCCTTCGCTTGGGCACTAGAGAGATGTTCTAACTTCACAATGAGGTCTCGTAAAATCACTGAGTTTTCCATCTTAACACATGACCCACTAAGAGCTTCCGAGAAACACTCATCACTTTCTTCACTAACTTCCGGCACTATTAAGCACGCAGGTGACGGAGGGTCAGCCTCCGCACTATCTCCTATCACACCCTCACCACGATCGTGGTAGGGTTTCAACAAGTTAATATGCACTAGACGCTTTTTCTTGCGTCTCTCTGGAGTGTGGAGGACATAGTTGGCCTGACCTTGGCGCTCTAAGACCTGATACGGTCCACTATACACAGCTTGAAGAGGATTAGTTTTTAATGGTAAGAAAGCTAAGACTTTATCTCCACTCTTAAAATACCTACCCCTTGCTCCTTTTGACTTATCAAACTGGTGCTTCATTTTAATCTGAGCACCTTCTAGGTTTGAATGGGCAAGACTTATAGCTAAGTGAAGTTTATCCTTAAACTTAGTCACATAGGAGGCCAACGGGGTCACAGGCTCATTGCTTATCCAGCTCTCCTTCAAAACTTTAAGGGGACCCCGTGCCTCATGTCCATAAACTAACTGAAATGGGCTATAACCTAAAGACTCCTGAACACTATCTCGGATAGCGAACAGCAGGAGATCTACTCCCTCGTCCCAGTCCCTTCCGGTTTCCAAGCAAAAGGTCCTTAGGATTCTTTTGAGGGTTTGATGGAACCTCTCTACTACACCCTGGGATTGCGGGTGATAAGCCTAGGACCTAGATTGCCTGACACCCAGGCTTTCCATCACCTGGTTAAACAACCGAGAAGTAAAGTTTGATCCCTGATCGGACTGTATCACTGTGGGAAGGCCTACTTGGGTAAAAAAATGAACTAGGGCTCTTACAATATTCTTTTTCGTGATGCGGCGTAAGGGAATAGCCTCCGGATAGCGAGTGGCACAATCTATGATGGTAAGTAGAAACTGATGACCACGGGGGGTTTTTGGCAATGGACCTACGCAATCAGTTGTGATCTTACTAAAAGGCTCCTTTATCACTGGGATGGGTTGCAACGGGAACGGTTTGATACTGGGGCTAGGTTTTCCCACTAACTGACAGGGACGGCATGTACGGCAGTATGTACTGACGTCTCTTCGTAACTTAGGCCAATAGAAATGTGATAGAATTTTGGCATAAGTTTTCCTAGTTCCTAGATGTCCTCCTACGCCGTCATGAGCAATGCTAAGGATATCTTGGCGTAGGGGCTTCGGAATCACTATCTGGTGGTGCACTGACCAAGGGTGACTGGCGGGGGAGGTAGCGGGACGAAATTTACGCATCAACACGCCAGAGCTAGTGTAATAGCAATTGGCCTCCTGTTGGGCTTCCACTTCACTAACTGCCCTATTGAGAAAACTGGCTAGTTCCGGGTCCTCTGCCTGGAGTTGAACAAGCTTACTCCTAGTAACAGGAGAGGAGCCAAAACTAGTCAGGGTCGTGACACTATTCTCATCTGTATTACTCTTAGGTTTATCTGTCGGTGAGGAATCGTTGAATAATTCACCTAGACCGAGGTCAGTGGGGGTCTACCTGAATAGGATCTTCTTCCGATTTGTCACAAGACTGAAAACAAAGGGGAAACCACATCGATACCACCTCCCTCGACAGATTCATTGCTTGGGACATCTGTCTGTTGGCTCATACTACGAGTGACTGCACACGCAGGAAATAGCCCAGGGATGTCTTCCTCTAATTGTGTGGTGTTATTCTCAGCGGTAGGACGTGACGAGACCATGACATTTGGTAACATCACGCCTCCAGCGAGGTCATTTCCTATTAAGAGGGAGAAGCCCTCTACAGGTACCCTATCCACTACCCCTAACGTGACATAGCCTGATTTGATATGGGACTGTAAGTATAACTGGCACAGTGGGATACGCGATCCCCCGGTCAAACCGTTCACTAGAACCCAACTACCAGTGTAGCATTCATCTAGGAAGGGGACAGCTTCTTTGGTAACCAGAGATAAGGCTGAGCCTGTGTTTCTCAAGATCTTAATGGGAATGGGTACACTTGACTCATTAAGAGCTACGGAACCGGATGAACAATATGGTTCAAACGTGGAGGAGGTGGAAGACATAACAGGTCGGTTATTTGTAGGTGATAGAGGATACAAATGTACTTCCGTCTGTTTGGCCACATTGATCGAGAGAGAGGGGGTCCCTGGGTGAGAGGGAATTTTGTTCTTTACTCTGAAGCAGTCATTAACATCATGACCGAGCCTACGGCAATATTTACAAAGGTTTCCTCTCATTATTAAAGATAGATCCTACTGTCCCACGGACAACGGGCTTACCTGTGGCATATGAATGAAATCCTGATGGCGACCGAGGTCCCGGCGCTGCTGCCTGAGGGGCTGACGTAGGTGGAGGGGCGAATGGTGCAGGAGTAAATGCCTGGTGGGCACGTACTTGGCTGGGTTGGGACGCAGGAGCAGAAGACTTGTAACTTTGGCGGGGATTAGTGAGACAGTAATGGTCGGCAACTGGGCCTGCATCAGCTAGGGTATGTATACCTCTTTGATCTAGGTACGCTCGTACATCGGGGTGTAAGTTATTGCGGATGTCTTCGAGCAGGATCAACTCAGCCAGTTTATCATGGCTCTGATGAGCTGATTCACTTCACTCTCCATCCACCGTTGGAACAAAGCTTGTTTGCGTCAAAAATATTCGACGTATGTCTCTTTTCCCCCTTTTTTTCAAGTTCCTAAACTGCTGCCGATAAGCCTCAGGCACAAGCTGATAGCTGGTAAGGACGGTGGACTTAACCATATAGTAGTCTTTCACCTGCTCCTCAGAGAGAGCGGAGAAGACATCCAACGCCTTACCAGTAAACGGCCGATAGACAAATGCGCCATTTTTTCAAATAGCGCAAAGAACCTGTCGGGTTCGTCTTCATTGAATTTGGGCACACTTGCAAGCTGGGACTCGAGCCTAAACACAGGGGCATCTGCTCTCATTTGCTCTCGACGGAGGGTTTCCAACTGTATCTCGATTTTTCTGAGTTCAACTTGTAGGGCTAGGTAACTAGGCTCCTTGCAGTAACAATTTGTGAAGCTTCGTTACTTAGCTCATTGGCAATACCACCATGCGGAGCAATTTTATTAGGGTCGTTGATATTGCCAATCTGTGAAGCCATGTAATTAAGTTCATTGTCACTGCCAATCTGCGGATCTACGTTATTTGGCTCTTTAGCAGATTCCTCTGTTGCGGGTATGTCATCCTCCCTGATCATTCCCTCCTCAACGAGGTAGTTGAAGACCATTTCCCTCAGAGGGTCCTTTTTCAAGCTTGAGTAACCCTCTAACCCGAGGCGTCGGGCAATGTTGATCAAGCATTCTTTGTTTATATCCCATAGAGCCTTGCCTGAAGGGTTAGTAAGAAATTGGTCGATATCAAACATTTTGAACTCAGAATTTCGAGAACACGTGGTAATTATATACTAACAGCTAGCTAATAGTTAAACACATAAGATAGATAATTTCTACGGGATCACGGTGCGACCGATAGACACTATTAACACTGGCAATTTTTTGGCACAACACAACACTTGTCACACTAATTGGAGCTTTAGTCTACGTATGCACAATTTTCAATCCCGGACACAGGTCCCCACATGTTACGTAGCCCTTCACGTATACAAGGATACTGTAACATTTGATCTATCTCATGTTAAGTCAATAGGGGTATTTAGCAAACATTACAAGTATAAGTATCTATATTTTAACATGAATAATATGATACAACCTAGTATGTTACCTACAAGGACGCACCAGTAACCTCTGAGGCTCCTTCCTATCCCTAAGTATATGCAATTCTTACCGTTACCCATTTAGGTAACAATTTGCTAGCCAGAACACCTGTCTGGTATGATGACAGGAATCGTAAGGGGGAAGGAGGTATCACGCAAGCCTACCGTACCTCCACTGGCTTTGAGTTGCCAGACGTCACCATTTGGTGACTACTCTCAACTTTAACAATATAATATATATATGCACACATTATTAATATATATATATATATACAGTATATATATATATATACAGTCTATATATATATATATATATATATATATATATATATATATATATATATATATATATATAAAGAGGGCAGGAATACCGCAAATCAACTATAATACAATGATCAATAGAATTGAACTAACTAGCTAAATACATAATGTGGATACAACCAATTTACCAATTGCGCATGCGCACACACAGCATCTGGTGGCCCGGTACCCCTTGTTCTACCAGGCCTATAGTAGGACAAGGCAGAATTGGGCTCACTTGGGCTGATGATCAAATATGGCGGGAAAGTGCCTGGCCATGGACGGGCCCGCAACAATATATATATATATATATATATATATATATATCTATATATATATATATATATATATATATATATATATATATATATGTATATATAGTTATACATATATATCTATAGATATACATATATTTATACATATACATATATTTTTACATATACATATACATGTACATATACATGTGTACACACACACACACACACAAACACATATATATATATATATATATATATATATATGTATACATATATGTTCATATATATAATATGTGTATATATATATATATATGTATACACATATATATAATATATGTGTATATGTATTTATATATATATATATAGAGAGAGAGAGAGACAGAGATAGAGACAGAGACAGAGACAGAGAGAGTGAACACAGAAATTTGACTGAATAAGTGGATATAGAGAGAAAAAAGAGGTCGACAAAGGAAAGAGTAATAAGAAAAGACTTACAAAAGAACAAGAAAGGCACGAGGAAGGGAATGGTACCATTTGAGAAAGGAAGTGAAAGGATGGAGTAAGGAGTTAAAGGGAAGGAGTAAGTAGGAAGGAGAAAACAAATTAGAAGGAAGGAGGAGAAACGAGACGGAAAGAGGAAGGTGCAAGGAAGAGGGTGATAAGGGGTTGCAAGGGCCCCACCGAGATAGTAAGACCAAAGGAAGAATTGGACACTGATGCTGGCACAAAGTGAGATACAGCTTGGGGCAGAAACTCGTGCGCACCTGCTGTCAAGCCACTGAGGATAAAATGTGCCCAGAGTACACATAACAAAATCCAGATTCACAAACAAGCGTTGGTATTGAGAACGTTGGTTGTGTACATTCAATACAAAAAATATATGTATATTTATTGTAATAATTTTCATTTCATGACTAGGACCCAGAATCGAACAACAACACGGGAGGATGTAAGATTAGTTAAAAGATATGTTGATATAGTTTTAGCTTTGAGTATTTCATGGAGTGGGAGGGAAACATAATGCCTTACCACCTGATAGAGGAAGATGGGATAGTTCTTGATCTGCTAACACCTGCCTGGGAATACTTATCAGAGAGATAATTTCACAAGATAATAGGCCCATGTAAGCGCACACACACACACACACACACACACACACACACACACACACACACACACACACACACACACACACACACACACACACACACACACACACACACGTATATATATATATGCATACATATATACATACATACATATATATAGTCATAGCTCAGGCTGGAAAGATACTTGTTATCTGTAAAGGCATACCGAATGCCCAAGTCACAAAGTTAGAAAGGCGTTATGGAAATGTGTCAAACTTGGTATGCCGAAAGACAGAAGACAGTGTCAATTATTTAGTTTTGCATTATAAAATATAATCAGAGACAATAACCTAACAAAATACATTATTAATCCTAATAAATTACATACAGATATAATAGGGAATGAGGGTATGAGATATGTGGTAGATATAGAACGGGTAAGACTGAAACCTGGCCCAAGCAATAATGCTTACAATTCAGAGGAGGCAGGAGCTTGCAGCGTAGCTGGAGGCGAGTTTGCTGAGTTTTGGAGATGCCTGGCTTATATAGTCGATCTAGGCTGACGTCTTGGCCAGTGATTGGCTGAGGACGGTTGCTTAGGCCGAACTGCCAAACTATCTCTTTGCTGAGGAACGACCCAACTGGGAAGGGAAAGGATGCTGACTGCTTGTTTTTTCGAACAAATGGCGAAATAGAAAGATAAGGGGAGTTGGAAAGATGTCATTTAGGTGAATGGATATCTTGACACCCGGATGGGGCATCGTGTCACCTGACTAGGGTTAGTATCTTGACACCCCCCACCGACGACCTCCGAAGGAGATGTACAAGGTGGCTAAATTAAATTAATTTGAGTTAGATATTCAAATTGATTAGAACAGCAAAGACAAGCGTGCGTACGCTCCAAAAGGGGAATCAAGACTGACTCCGACGCCAAGCCACTCAACCAAGCTCAGACTTGGCGGGAAAACATACACACTGAACATAAACACTTGGTTCCCACATCAATACATCAAACGTACAACAATAAATAAACAATACTACAAATACGTATGTACAACACACAAGGAATATTACATGTCACCATTACAGGGAACACGAAGGAGGTTAGCTGACTGGAGCACGAAAGAGGGTATCTGCAATGATGTTGTCGGGCCCTTTTATATGGCGGGTATCTAGATGGTACTCTTGTAAGGTTAGAGCCTAACAATGAAAGTGAGAGGATTATGGTCAGTGAATATCTTGATGGGCGCTGCTAATGATTGGAGACAACAATTGAACTTCTCGACTGCCAGGACTAGAGATAGGGCATCCTTCTCTATGGTGGAATAGCTCTCTTGGTGTTTATTGAGCTTCGCTGAGATGAAGGCCATAGGATAGAGAATAGTGGAGGCAGGGTCAGGTTGTAGCAACACTGCCTCCACTCCAACTTCACTGGCATTTATTTGTACGTGAAATGGTAGGTTGTAGTTAGGAGTCTTGAGCATTGTTTCGGAAGTCAGAAATGATTTGAAATTATTGAAAGATGTCTGGCAGGATGGGGACCACTGGAAGGGTTTGGCAGAGCTGATCAGGTCGATAAGGGGAGCCGCGACGGTGGAGAAGTTTTTTCAGAAGCGGTGATAATATCCGGCCATCCCAAAGAACCTCATCACTTCCTTCCTTGTCCTTGGTGTAGGGAAGGCTAGGATTGCTTCCAAGTTGGCTTTTTTTGGGCCTCACCGAACCACCATCTACGGTGTGGCCTAGGTAAGTCACGGTCCCTCGAGCAAAAACGGACTTCTGTAAACTGATCATCAAACCCGCCTCCTTAGGACGATGGAATAGACCATTTAGTCAGGCCAAGTGGTCTTCCCAGCTGTCAACCACCACCACCACATCGTCGAGATATGTTTTTCTCACTCCTAAGTGTCCTGCGAAACCATCATGAGCTAATTTCAATACACTACTTCTGACTAAGGGACTAAGTACAATTTTGTGTTTTTCTACCCAGGTCTGTAGCTTATTATAGGTAGGGGGTCTGTATACTTTCATCAATATTCCATCTTGAAAATAGAACAAAGGGGTGGTGTCTATGTCTGCTTTGGTTGTGGTTATGTGTAATAAGTAGGAGAGTGTGTCATCTTTTTGTTGAGCATGGATGAGTTCAGCCTTGGTTAGGGTCTTATTGATTAAATCCTCCTTACCAAAGGACGGAGGAGAGGTGGGCAGAGACTTGAGTAAAGGTGAGGAATTTGATGGTGGAGAAGAAGTTACCTTACTTTGGGATCGAGCTATAGCACAGGTAGGAAACAGGTGTGGTCAACTCTCATTCAATTCAAGGGTGGGACTTGCAGGTAAAGGTTCACCTACTGTTCTTGGTGGGGGAGCGGTTAGGGTATCAGTGAGATCAGTACCCAAAAGGAACTTTATTCCGTGAATAGGTAAGGATCCCTGACGCACTGCAACTTGCCCTTGAAAATTAAGGAATGCACATTATAGGTCAACTTCTGCTAGGGGGTAAGAAGTTTGACTTGTAAGATCAGACAGTAAAACCTTTTTACCTGTAAATGCATTGGAGATATTAGGAATGACATCAGAGAGGTGAATTGACTGGGCTGCCCCTGTATCCCTGAGTATGGTAACGGGGTAATTAGGACCACCTTTATGTAAGGATACTCTTACTTGAAAAATGTATGGGTCAAAAGAAGTAAGAGGATTATGAAAATTAGAGGCTGAAATAAGTTTAGTTTTGCTACTACTATGATCTTTAGGCTTATTTGAGGCTTTACAGCATGGATGACGACATTCTTGAAATGGAGTGACCTGTCTTTTTACAATAACTACACCGTACTGGCTGGGAAACACGATTATAATTTATGCTACTTCTTACTCTACCATCCGTTCCTTCAGGGCGATTACCAGAAGAGCGTCTCACAATAGGGCTTTGCCTGCGAGCTACGCCTCCTCACGTCTCTGTCATTAAAGCTTGGGCACCTACCAACTCCGCTGCCTGGATCAAGTCTTTCTCAAGTGGTTCTCCCTTATTTCTTTTACATATCTCAAGAGGTGAAAGGGAAGTTTACTTTTCCATTCCTTCATAACTATAGTATTGGCGAGTTTTGAAAAGGTAGTTACATCTATAGCTTCTGACAATTTTTTAAACTATGTTTTTCTGGGGCAAATTCAACACAAGTTTGGGCACGAGATTTCGTTAGAGATATAATTTTTTTATATAGCCATCAGGGGTTAGAGCATACGCATGTTGAACCTGTTACTTTACGAAATCGTAATCGTCGGGCCTGTCTAAACTATTATACACTTGAAGAGTTTTTTTCTGTTAATTTAGGAGTTAGTATTGAAAGCCAGTCATCTTTACCTCAAAAGGTTTTGAAGCAGCCGCCTACATCTTCTGGTAAAAGTGCAGGGATCAGAGAAGACAAATTACCTACATTAAGTCGTACTCCTTTCTCTTGAATGTCCAATTCTCTTTCTTTGATTTTCTCTTGTATTGTGACTTCCTTAGTTCTGATGTCTATTTTCAATGCTAATCTTTCTCTTTCCAATGCTAATTTTTTCTCTCATTTTCTTTTTCCCATTCTAGTTTTGAATTTTCTAATTGATATTGATCTCATTACTTTGCTAATCTCTCTTTCCTTTTTTTTCCTATTCTAATATCTTTCCTTTTCTAATCTTTCTCTTTCTAATTCCAATTTTGAATTTTCTAATTGATATACTATGATCTTAATTGTTCCGTTTGCATATTGTCTGCTGGTTTGGTTGTCGGGGATTTTCCGATAGGAGACTGTTCAGAGCTAAGAGACCTGCCGGTGCTCCATCCTGGTCTTTAGGGACTACTAAACTGGGGGTAGTCAGTGTGTCTGTGGCTACGATCTCTATTATCCCTAATTGAGCCAGCTGTTCTACCCCCATTTTCTTTATCACGCTTTTTGTCCGGTAGGACTGAATGTCTATGTTCTAGCATCTTGCTATGTCCTTCCAATCATGCCCTGTAACTTGTCCCTGTAATGATATACGAAGGATTGGTCACAAACTCTTCCAAATTGAATGGTATTTTTATTTAAGCTTGTGAACTAGTCGTAAATATCTGTTGACAGACTAGGACGTATGGGTTTAAACAAGAATAGCCCTTCTATAGCTTAAACAGGTCCTCTAATTCCTATTATCGTTATATCCATCAATCTAGCCTGTTTTTTTTTCGTGTGAAACGTGTTTGTCCATATAGAAATTGATTTGATAGCAAGCGATACTTGATATAGAGACTTGAATGGATACTTGGATATTTGAATGAAGTATTTGATTGAGACAGGCATCAAGACTTGAACGAAATGAAATGAGACTTGGGTAAGGATGAATAATCCGATACTTGAGCGATAGTTTATACTTACGATACACGAACAAAACTGCTCAGGAGAAGTGGAAAGAAACACTATCAATTCGTAACCACTGATATGATACATATACTGAACGAATTCTATATGGCTGCCAGTCATGCTTATTATAACTAATTTTGCGACGTGTACCAAACGGGCCATCTATTCCTGGAAGACTTTAAACGACACCTACAAAATTAATTACCGTTGGTTATTGTCCGACTCTTATTCACCTGTATTAGAAATTTGTGATTGCATTTAATACTGAAAAAGAAATGTTAAGGCACTGTCCTGAAAGAGGATTATTAAAGAAAAGGAGGGGCAAGCTCAGGCTGAATAGATACTCGTACTTGTTATCTGTAAAGGCATACCGAATGGCGAAGTTACAACAAAGTTAGAAAGGCATTATGGAAACACATCAAACTTGATATGCCGAAAGACAGAAGACAGTGTCAATTATTCAATTTTTCAGTGTAAAATATAATCAGAGGCGATAACCTAACAAAATGTAACATTGATCCTAATACATAATACATACAAATTTAATGAAGAATGAGGGTATCAGGTATGTAGTAGATATAGAACGGGTAAGACTAAAACCTGGCCCAAGCGATAATGCTTACAATTCAGAGGAGGCAGTAGCTTCCAGCATACCTAGAGGCAAGTCTGCTGATTTTTTTTTTATTTATTATTTTTTTTTTTTTTTTTATTTTTTATTTTTTTTTTTTTTTCTATCGATCCATAAAGTGGTCATTAAGCCTGGTATGAAGTTGTTCAGACTCTACGTTTTTTGTTTTTGTTTTCGTTGCTGATTTATGGGAATGCCTGGCATTTGGCTGACGTCTTGGCCAGTGATTGGCTGAGGACGGTTTCTTAGGCCGAACTCCCAAACAATCACTTTGCTGGGGAAAGACCCAAGTGGAGGAGGGAGGGAGAAGGCTAACCGCTTGTTCCTTTGAACAAATGGTGAATTAGAAAGATAAGGGTATTTGGAAGGGTGTCATTTAGGTGAATGGCTATCTTGAAACCCGGATGAGGCACCCTGTCACCGTTTGAGTTGCATCTCTACACTCAAAACCACTTACAGCTTGAAGCTGGTTGTTAGTCTACCATCGACCACTACGTGAAAGGGATTCCTGCGTTCTCTCTCTCTCTCTCTCTCTCTCTCTCTCTCTCTCTCTCTCCTCTGCAACGTATATTAATTGTACTATTTGTCAAATAAGAGTGATAGATGTCATTAGTAAGTCAAGAAAAATGTGTCGTCTGCTACACCATTTTGAGTATTTCGCAGTTACTATTTAGCAAAAAAAAAAAAAAAAAAAAAAAGAATAAATAAATAAACAAATAAAATAAAATAAAAGCATGTAAATGGACAGACACGAAAATGTAATAAAAAAGAATACTGGGCGAGTTGCGATTCTTATCCATTTTTTTTTTTTTTTTTTAATTATGCCAAAACTAATTGGGGCAACTATACATTGTAAAATAAATAAAACACATCAAAACATGAAACAACAGAAAATGGAAGTGCCCTAATACCATAGAAAACCTCAAGTAAGGGGTATACTGATTTATTTGATATTCCAACATAGAAAAAATGTTGTAATATGTTTTTTTTTCCTTGCTGAGTTATTTTAAAACAAAATATAAAAAAAAACGAAAACATCCATTTTTTTTAACAGCACGGTTTTTTGAGTTGCATCTCTACACCTGACTAGGGTAATATATATATATATATATATATATATATATATATATATATATATATATATATATATATATATATATATATATATAATATAAGATTGAAGGTGAAAGAAGTTGACGAGGAGAAATGGGGGAATTTTACGCCTTAACGTTTCGACCCGCAGGGCCTTGATCACAAAGCCAACAACTCAAACGTAACCGGATATTTTATACACGGACGGGTCATCTTATGGGACGCTTCGGAGAGCTTGCTATTTTATCTGCGTATTCTTTTATTATTAATAAACTTGTGGCTTTTGCTAAACATATAAATCCTTCTCTATGGTTAATGTTGTTATTAGTGTTGATATATGCTGCCTCAATTGTCTTCCTTAGTTTCTTGGATGATCCTTTATTTAATACGGTTGTGTTGTTCCAATCTGGAAGGTGACCATGTTTATCCACATGTATTACTATGGAGTTAGATGTCCTATGGGCTTTTAAGTCATTTTTATGTTCATTTATTCTTTTAATAATTCCGCGACCAGATTCACCAAAATATGAAGAGGGACAGCTTTTACACGGGATTTTATAAACAACGCTGTTTTCGTTAGTGGGATTATTGTTGCTACGCGTTACCAAATGTCCTACTTTGCTACCTGACGTCCTGGCTATTTTGATGCCCGCTTTTAGGAGAAAAGTGTCTAGGTATGAATTAACATTAGAGTTTGGTACTGTGATATATCTGGTTTCATTATTACATTTATTATCATTCTTATTTTTATTTTCATCTTTACTTTTGTTAATTATTTCTTTGGCTTTCTTTTTCAACCTACATAAGAGACCTTTTGGATATTTGAGTTTGATGAAAGTTTCAGTAATATGTTGTAATTCAGGATCTAGAAATTCTTTACTGCATATACGAAATGCTCTGAGGAAGAAACCCATTATAATACCTGTTTTAGTTCTGTCATCATGTCCTGAGTAGAAGTGTATATAGTCTTCTTTATTGGTGGGTTTCTGGTATACTGAAAATTTCACATTTTTATCTATTCTATGGATAATTGTGTCTAAGAAAGGTAATTTTCCGTTATTTTCATTTTCTGCAGTAAATTGTATATTTTCATTTACACTGTTTAATCTCCTGAGTTTGTTATTAATGTCTGTATCCTTAGGTACAATTACGAGTATGTCATCAACATACCTAAACCATTTACTATTCCTACCCATTATAGTCATGTATTCTTCTGTTTCGAGTATTTCCATGTATAAATTTGCTAACACTGCAGAAAGGGGACTACCCATGGCGAGGCCAGAATGTTGTCTGTATTCAATATTATTAAAAGTGAAAGCGCCAAATCCTACACAAAGAGAAATTAATTCGAGGTGTTTTGTGTTTCTTAGTTGTTCCGGTGCTGATATAGTCAACATGTCGAAAGGTGATAGAAGAGAGGAAATATGGAGAGAATACAACAGAAGACGACAAATGGAAAGTTATACACTACGCGGACAATTTCTTAAAGATTGCCTAGAAGAGCAAGTTCTCCCAAAATCAGCACCGGAACAACTAAGAAACACAAAACACCCGTTTGGAAATGTAGCTAGAGCTTACTTAGAAGAAGCAATAGAGAATCTACAAGACCAAGTAAGTACATTATGTAGTGAAACAAGTGAGATACCAATACCGCGATGGCTTTCGAATAGACTTCATAAACAAAGAGAAGAACACAGTAAGAAATTAGAGCGAAAATTAAAACAGTTATGTGAAAATAGTGATTGGAACAATGCGGGTAATCCAGAATTAGTAACGAACCTTTCAGACAGACAACTCTCAGATACAGAAACTCAAGCACTATCGTTAGGTATGAAATTCGATGTCGGAATTCACAAAAAGAAATTTAGTGAATATCTAAACAAAAACTATATATGGAAAATGGATGATGTAGACAAAGGTTTTATTCAAGATATTACCACATGCTATCAAGCCTTAGCAAACAAGAACAAATGTGTTATTCCAAAAAGATTTCTCAATGCTTTAATTTGCCTAAATAAAGACAAAAATATTATAATCACAAGTGCAGATAAAGGAGGAGGCATAATAGTAATGAACCAACAAGACTACAATAGTAAAATGTTAGATTTACTCAGTGACAGTGAAACTTACGAGAAAAAGCATAATGGTTACGCAAAAAATGAAGGCGAAAAATTCACAACAAAAGCGAGAAAAATATTAAAGAAATCAGAGAAAGGGAAAAAACTATTAAACTTACTTGAAGAAGCACCTATACCACCAAGAATGCACGGCCTGCCTAAAATTCACAAAACAGGAATTCCTATGCGCCCCATTACGTCAGGAATCAATAGCGCACCTCATAAGTTAGCCAAATGTTTAGCTAAACCTTTATCCAATACTTTAGGAACTATTAGTGATGCACATTTACGAAATTCATCGGATCTAATTAACAGATTAAAAGTTTTAGATTTCAATAACAAGAAACTAGCCAGCTACGATGTCACCTCTTTGTATACTCGAGTATCAATAAAAGGCGCTCTAAATGCTGTTGAACGAGTAGTAAATAATTTGAAAAATGAAGATCTACCCGTACCCAAAAAAGATTACCTCGAATTAATTTCTCTTTGTGTAGGATTTGGCGCTTTCACTTTTAATAATATTGAATACAGACAACATTCTGGCCTCGCCATGGGTAGTCCCCTTTCTGCAGTGTTAGCAAATTTATACATGGAAATACTCGAAACAGAAGAATACATGACTATAATGGGTAGGAATAGTAAATGGTTTAGGTATGTTGATGACATACTCGTAATTGTACCTAAGGATACAGACATTAATAACAAACTCAGGAGATTAAACAGTGTAAATGAAAATATACAATTTACTGCAGAAAATGAAAATAACGGAAAATTACCTTTCTTAGACACAATTATCCATAGAATAGATAAAAATGTGAAATTTTCAGTATACCAGAAACCCACCAATAAAGAAGACTATATACACTTCTACTCAGGACATGATGACAGAACTAAAACAGGTATTATAATGGGTTTCTTCCTCAGAGCATTTCGTATATGCAGTAAAGAATTTCTAGATCCTGAATTACAACATATTACTGAAACTTTCATCAAACTCAAATATCCAAAAGGTCTCTTATGTAGGTTGAAAAAGAAAGCCAAAGAAATAATTAACAAAAGTAAAGATGAAAATAAAAATAAGAATGATAATAAATGTAATAATGAAACCAGATATATCACAGTACCAAACTCTAATGTTAATTCATACCTAGACACTTTTCTCCTAAAAGCGGGCATCAAAATAGCCAGGACGTCAGGTAGCAAAGTAGGACATTTGGTAACACGTAGCGACAATAATCCCACTAACGAAAACAGCGTTGTTTATAAAATCCCGTGTAAAAGCTGTCCCTCTTCATATTTTGGTGAATCTGGTCGCGGAATTATTAAAAGAATAAATGAACATAAAAATGACTTAAAAGCCCATAGGACATCTAACTCCATAGTAATACATGTGGATAAACATGGTCACCTTCCAGATTGGAACAACACAACCGTATTAAATAAAGGATCATCCAAGAAACTAAGGAAGACAATTGAGGCAGCATATATCAACACTAATAACAACATTAACCATAGAGAAGGATTTATATGTTTAGCAAAAGCCACAAGTTTATTAATAATAAAAGAATACGCAGATAAAATAGCAAGCTCTCCGAAGCGTCCCATAAGATGACCCGTCCGTGTATAAAATATCCGGTTACGTTTGAGTTGTTAGCTTTGTGATCAAGGCCCTGCGGGTCGAAACGTTAAGGCGTAAAATTCCCCCATTTCTCCTCGTCAACTTCTTTCACCTTCAATCTTATTTGTCATAATATAGTCAATATATATGTATATATATATATATATATATATATATATATATATATATATATATATATATTGCAGTAATTCACAAGGCACACGTGAAAATAATATGCAGAAAAAACCACTGGGAAATAAGAAGCTTAGTCCGAACGTTTTTGTCTATTTAAGACATTATCAAGGAATACACAGTTACAGAGACAAAGGTGGATATATATACATAAAGAAAAAGACAAGCTAGGAACATGGGAAGTACACACAAGATGCTTCACAATCAGGTAGAGCCGATGTTTACATATACGGACGTTTGGTCTATGACGTTACGTCACCCCCGTTTAGTAGCACTTGGAGAAGTTCTTACAATTTTATCAATAACAAAATCATCAAGTTTAAATAATCCTAAACTTAAATTGATATTATTGTCAAAGGTTTGTTTAATATGACTGGATTCGATAATGTTTCTTTCTAATAAAGATCTACAAGAAATTATTACATTCGAATTATCCCAGTCAATAGGATAATTGTGGTCTCTTACATGGACAAAAAGGCCACTGGAACTTTGCCCATTCCTTACACTATATTTGTGCTGATTTATCCTAGTTTTTAAGTCTTTACCAGTTTGGCCGATATAAAATTTGTTACATTTAAGGCATGGAATAGAGTAAACACAACCCTCGTTTGCTTCAGGTGAATTTCTAATGAGCTTACTTTTTATAGTATTATTTTTGAAAACCAAGTTGATGTTGAATTGTTTGAGAATATTAGGCAGACCAATTAATTTCTCACTGTAAGGAAGAACCAAAAGGTTCTTTTTGTCAAATACTTTTCTTACGTGTGAGGTGTTATGGAAAGTTTTGTAAGCCATTTTATGAGAAGTGTTTACTAAGTGCTTTGGATATTTTAATTCAGAAGCTATGCTATATATCTTCCTCAGCTCATCATCCAAAAATTCCAGGCTACATATCCTGCAAGCTCTAAGGAACACAGAACTAAAGACAGAAAGTTTTGTCTTCTGATGATGAGCCGAGTAAAAGTGGACATATGATGCGACATTAGTAGGTTTTCTATAAACGTCATATTTAAATTGTTTACCATTTCTATGAATTAAAATATCCAAAAATGGCAACTTATTCTCTATTTCTATTTCAAAAGTAAATTTGATTGAAGGGACCATACCATTTAGTTTTTCAAGAAATAAATCTAAGTTACGATTAACTGGCCAAAGACACAAGATATCATCAACATATCTTTTCCACACAACTTGTTGGGGAAGAATCCTAGGTAGTAGTTTCATCTCAAAGAATTCCATGTACAAGTTACTAAGTACTGGGGACAGAGGATTTCCCATTGCCATACCAAATTTTTGTACATAGAATTCACCATTAAAAACAAATTTACAATTTACAATACACAACTTAATAAGTTCAATTATGGTTTTAGCTGGAAGTGGCAAGTCATGTTTTGATAATAATTCTTCTTCAAGATATACCAATAAGTCAATTACGGGGACACGGGTGAAGAGCGAAGTTATATCAAAACTAACTAGTTTAAAATCATAACAGATTTCTAGATTATTCAAATAATTAATAAAATCAACATTATTTGTGACGTGGGAAGAAGATATAGTACCAACTAAAGGACTATTTTGAGTCCTTTAGTGGGTACACTGCTTGGATGATTTGTGGTCGTTACTGATAATTACGCCGAGATCTTTTTCGCTATCCACTTTTGTTAACGAAATTCCAAATAACTTGTAATCGTACTTATTGTTGTTTTTACCTATGTGCATTACCTTGCATTTACTCGTGTTAAATTTCATTAGCCACTTTTCAGACCATTGCTGTAATTTATCTAAATCTTCTTGAATATCTAATTGGTTTAAGTGATCATTTGCCATTCCGCACAGTTTTGTATCATCAACAAATTTGGAAACAGTAGATCATTTATATATACTATGAATAGAAGGGGCCCAAGAACGGAACCCTGAGGAACTCCACTTGTAACAATTTCCCATCTAGAAGTTTTTCCATTTAAAACAACTCTTTGTTTTCGACCATATATATATATATACACACATATATATATATATATATATATATATATATATATATGTATGTATGCATACACTTACATATACTAGTACCCACTAAGGAAAACAAGAAAATTTAAATTCTCAAGGGCATTCATGTATTTCACATTCAAAGGAATGCAGATGAAGCCTCGACTTTATAAATATTTGTTAACAATATAAGAAAAAAAAAACAGAGAAGTGCTATTAGGAGAAGTAACAGAGTGATAAGCAAAAAAGAGCCGTAACCGTCAATACACACGAAAACCATGACACAGATACAATCTTAGGACGTCAAAAAATTACTTTTTGTTAACAATTTCCAACTTGTTCACATATATTACTAATAATGAAAGTATCCAACATATATAAGCCACTACTAATATTCAAATTGATAAATTCAGTATATTAAATGAGACTGCTCTCTAAGATTTTTCTGTTGACAATCGAATTACAATATACTATATACTATATACTGTATACTGTATACTGTATACTGTATACTATACACTATATACTATATACTATATACTATATACTATATACCATATAGTATATAGTATATAGTATATAGTATATACTATATACTATATACTATATATTCTATATAGTATATACTATATACTATATACCATATACCATATACTATATCCTATGTACTATGTACTATATACTATATATTATATACTGTGTACTATGTACTATATACTATATAGTTGATACTATATATCATACACTATGTACTATGTATTATATACTATATACTATATACCATATACTATATACCATATACTATATACATAGTATATGCTCTATATTACATGTATCTCAGACCCTTGCAACGTCGATAATGAGCAGATAATCGAATTACAACAGAAATATCGTAGAGATCAGTCGCATTAAATATACTGAAGTTATCCATTTGAATCTTAGTAGTGGATTATATAGGTTGGTTAATCTTATTATTAGTATTATATGTAACAAAGTTGGAAATTCTTACCAAAAGTACATTTTTGTGACGTCCTAAGATTAAATGTGTCATGCATTTTGTGTACATTGGCCGTTACGGTTTATTTACTCTACCACACATTTACCTCACCTAATATCACTTCCCAGTTGATTTTTTCCCTTATATTGTTACCAAATGTCTGCACTCTTTATAGCTTAATATGTATTCCCCTAAAGATATGAATTACACGAAAGTGCTTGGGAATTTCGTGTGTTTTTTCTTTAGTCGTTACCAAAAAATTGTGGAATCACGTGCCATTTTTGTGATGTATCTGCATATATACATACATATATAAATACATGAATATATATACATATATATAATATGCATATACATACATATATGCTTATATATATATAAACATATATATATATATATATATATATATATATATGAATCTATATACATATATATATATATATATATATATATATACATATACACTGAATGGTTCCCAGTGATCAATTAATATTTTTTTTCAACCACAAATCACTTTTAATTCCATGCCATTGCAGTCGAGACTGAATAATAGCTCGATGGAGACATCCGTTGGAAATTGAAACGTGGACGAGCCGAGGATTTGAACCCAGCTAACCCGTAACAAAGTTACAGTGACTTAAACCAATACGCTATCAAGAGAGATATAAGTTGAGTACGACTTTCTTATATTTGTATGCTCGAATTACATACACCTACACGAAATATCGCGTTCAACCCACCTCCGCTATGATAGTGCATTTAGCTAGTATGTGCACGTGGGAAAGTTTTATACATATACACTGAATGGTTCCCAGTGATCAATTAATATCTTTTTTCAACCACAAATCACTTTTAATTCCATGCCATCGCAGTCGAGACTGAAGAATCGCTCGATGGAGGCATCCGTTGGAAATTGAAACGTGGACGATCCAAGGATTCGAACCCAGCTAACCCGTAACAAAGTTACAGTGACTTAAACCAATACACAATGAAGAGAGATATAACTTGAGTACGACTTTCTTATATTTGTATGCTCGAATTACATACACCTACACGAAATATCGCGTTCAACCCACCTCCGCTATGATGGTGCATTTAGCTAGTATGTGCACGTGGGAAAGTTTTATACATATACACTGAATGGTTCCCAGTGATCAATTAATATTTTTTTTCAACCACAAATCACTTTTAATTCCATGCCATCGCAGTCGAGACTGAAGAATCGCTCGATGGAGGCATCCATTGGAAATTGAAACGTGGACGATCCAAGGATTCGAACCCAGCTAACCCGTAACAAAGTTACAGTGACTTAATATCGCGTTCAACCCACCTCCACTATGATAGTGCATTTAGCTAGTTTGTATACCTATATCTGTAAAACTTTCCCACGTGCGCATACTAGCTAAATGCACTATCATAGCGGAGGTGGGTTAAATGCGATACTTCGTGAAGCATATTATGCTCAGGGTAGAGTCTCTTATCAGAAACTATTCCAATGGGACTTCAGAACCTGAGCCAGTTTATTAGTGAGCATAGACTCTCATATTACGCTCATGGATTCACAATTTTGCACACAGACTTCCACATTCTACCTGCAGATAGTGTAGATCTCTTTTATGTCATTTTCTAGTTGCCCCCAAATCGATTTTATTCAGACGAAAAAAGTTATATGGAGGTTATATCCAACCTTTATCAACTGAAAGATAGTGGGTGGCTCTTATGTTCTGTTTTGTTTTCCTGTCTCCAGTCGATTTTATTCAACTGAAGTGGAAATCACTTTTCTTGAGGGCTAACATCATTACAGACATCCTGTGCACGTAACTCTTTATCTATGAACCCAAACTCAGTCTAGAAAAGACTCTTAGGCTATCAGCAGATGTTCTCAACCCACAAAGGAGTCTCCCAGCCTCCTTCTTTAATAAGCCCGGGTCACTCAGCCTCTTACCTCAGCCTCTGAGCTCTCCGGCTCTTGCTTGCAGCCCGGCTCTCTTGGACCCCCTCAAGCGACCGAGAATACGTAATAAGGCCGAGGAAAGAAACGCGCAATATTTGTGAGTTAAGATGACTATCCAATCGGCAGACCCGCCGTTGCAGAAGGTGTCAGGCAGCCTTCCTCGTTGGAGGTGACGTAGTCAGGCTGGGAGCCTTCGAGAAGGTTTGGCATATATATATCCAATAGGAGGTGATATGTTTGCGAGCAAAATTAGAATTCTTCCAGGAGTCTTCCACTTTGTAAATTCGAATTGGGAGGACTTTATTTTTTATTTGTTTGTTTATTTATTTTTTACAAATAAGGAAGTACAATTGAGTTATTTGAAGGGACAAACAAGTTGAAGACTTTCTAGCCTATGAGCGAGTTCATGTAGATATGTGACATAAAATTGATAAAAGGTCCAATACCACATAATATTCTTGTAAATTTTCTATTTTAAGTAGTTTCTATTATGCTATTAAATTTGAATGAAGTTAATTTCTTGTAAGGATAGGCTGTTCGCTTAACTTGTGCGTTACTGTGAAGCCAAATGCACATCAAATCACAAACATACACAAACACATACACAAACACAAGCACACGTACACGTGCACGCTCACACTCACAGTGGAAATACACTACCTTCACTATCTCACTCTCTCAATCCCCATTCCCCCTTCTCTTTCTCATACTAAAAGTCCAGACTTTCTTGCCCACATTCTTATACTTTATTTTGTTTCTTTACCGGTTGGCTAATCTCTTTTTACAGTTCTATTATTTTCATAGAAATTATATTCAACCTTTGTCTGTCCCTCCTGTCTTTCACTTTCTCCTACTTTTTTTTCTCAATCCACTGCCAAGACTACCACCACTACCTTCTCTTTCTTTACTTATTACTATTGCAATTGAAACTAAATATTATTAATGATGCTAACTAGAATACTGATATAACTTTTTCCTTAGTCCCCTTTCTCATATACTTTGAATTTTCTTTCGTCTTTTTTCGTTTACTGTATGACCTTGTTGCATGTACTAACTACCATTTTCTTTTCTCACAGATGTTTCACCTCATTTATCCTTTCCAGAAACTCCACGTATTTAAGATTTATGTTATTTTTTTCTACGCGACTATCAATTCCATGGTAGCCATTTTGTTATGTTCAGTCACTGTTAATCTTATGTATTTATTTATCGATTATTCATTCAATTAATCACTCGGTGATTATATGTAATTGTTAGTTTTTGTTTATATACGGTTCACATATATAATGTATAATTATCAACTTGTATTTTTATTTATATTTTTATTTCTTTGTAGCTTT
>NC_134811.1:45005325-45017825 GCF_046742065.1 Oratosquilla oratoria | reverse complement strand
TGATGGTGGAAATGTGTCTAGAAAGAGAGTTGATGATAGAAAATACAGTGTTTCGGAAGAAAGTCAAGCATAAGTACACATGGGAGAGGGTGGTGGAGGGAAGGGTGGTAGATAGAGCGCTAATGGATTATGTAGTGGTAAATAGGATTATGATAGGAAGAGTTAAGGATGTACATGTGCTAAGGGGAGAGGGTGGGGGAATATCAGATCATTTTTTGGTGGAAGGTAAGCTGAGAGTGGAGGATAGATGGAGAAGGAGGAAAGGGACAAAAGGTAGGGTGGTTCTTAGAGTGAACTCCTTGAATGAAAAGGAAAAGGAGAAGGAGTACGAAAAGAAGCTGAAGGAGGAGTGGGAGGGAGTAAAGGATAGAACAGAGATGGGTGTGGAGGAGGAATGGGGATGGTTCAAGGAGGGAGTCTTAAAGTGTGCAAGGATGGTGTGTGGAACAAGAAGGACAGGGGGAAATAGAAGAAAGGGTAGTGAATGGTGGGATGAGGAAACTAAGAAGGTTGTAGAAGAGAAGAAGCGAGCATTCACAGATTGGTTACAAAAGAGGACAGGGGAGTCATATGAGACGTACAAAGAAAAGAAAAGAGAAGGAAAGCAAAAGGTAAATGAGGCAAAGAGGAGAGCAGATGTGAAATGGGGTAGGAGTATGACAAAATTTTGAAAGTAATAAAAAGATGTTTTGGAAAGAAATTAAGAGAGGAAGAGGAGGCGAATCAAGTAGGGAAGAAAAGGTAAAAGGTACAGATGGAGAGATGATAATGGAAGAGATGGCAGTGAGGGGAAGATGGGCAGAATATTTTAGGAAGTTGCTGAATGTGAAGGAGGATAGGGAAGGAAAGATAGCTGCAGTGGGAAATGCGAAGAAAATGAGAGTGATGAGTGAGGAGAATGGAGGAGAAATAAGGAAGGATGAGGTGAAGGCAGTTGTAAAGATGATGAAAGCAGGTAAGGCACCTGGTCTGGATGGATGTCATGCAGAATGTCTGAAAAAGGGAGGTTCAGTGATGGTGGACTGGTTGGTGAGGTTATTTAATGTTTGTTGGAGAGAGGGTAGAGTACCGGAGGACTGGAGTAGTGCCTGTATAGTTCCTCTTTACAAGGGAAAAGGGGACAAGTGTGAATGTAGTAATTTCAGAGGGATTAGCCTGTTGAGTGTAGTAGGGAAGGCTTATGGGAGGATCTTAATTGAGAGGATTAGGAGAGGAACAGAAGGAGTAATTGGTGAGGAACAGTGTGGATTTAGGACGGGTAGAGGTTGTGTAGATCAGATCTTTGTGGCAAGACAGATATGTGAGAAAGCTATAGGAAAGGGAAAGGATGTTTTTTGGGCTTTTATGGATCTGGAAAAGGCTTATGATAGGGTAGACAGAAAGGCACTGTGGGAGGTTATGCAGATTTATGGGATAGGAGGAAAGCTTTTGGGAGCTGTCAAGAGTTTTTATGAGAGTAGTAGAGCATGTGTTAGGATTAGAAATGGAGAGAGTGAGTGGTTTGAAGTAAAGGTGGGACTTCGTCAAGGATGCGTTATGTCGCCCTGGCTGTTCAACTTATACATGGATGGGGTGGTGCGAGAGGTGAATGCTAGGGTAGTGAGTCAGGGATTGGAGATGGTTAAAGAAAATGGAGAAAAGTGGGAGGTGAGCCAGCTGTTGTTTGCGGACGACACTGCGCTTGTGGCAGGGTCAGAGGAGGGATTGAGGAAGCTGGTGGCAGAGTTTGGGAGAGTATGTGATAGAAGAAAGCTAAAGATAAATGTGGGTAAAAGTAAGGTGATGAGATGTACAAGGGGTGAAAGTGGCAGTAGACTGGAAGTGAACATTAAGGGAGAGAGCGACTGGAGGAAGTGGATAGTTTTAGATACTTGGGTGCAAGTGTAGCAGGAAAAGGTGGAGTGAAGGTGGAGGTAGAATGTAGATTGAGAGAAGCGAGTAAATGCCTTGGTGGTTTAAAGAGTGTAATGAGGAATAGACATTTGGGAATGGATGCGAAGAGGAGACTGTATGAAGGAGTGATTGTGCCAACAGCACTGTATAGGGCAGAAACGTGGAACATAAGAGAAGAAGAGAGAAGGAGTTTGAATGTGTTTGAGATGAGGTGTCTGAGAAGTATGGTGGGGGTTACTAGGCTGGATAGAGTGAGAAATGAGGAGGTGAGGAGGAGAACAGGGGTGAAAAAGGATTTGGGAGATAGGGTTGATGAAAGAATATTAGGATGGTTTGGACACATGGAAAGAATGAGTGAAGAAAGACTAGTAAAAGAGGTATGGAAGGCAGATGTGGAGGGAGTGAACATGAGGGGACGTCCTAGGATGAGGTGGATGGATGGGGTGAAGGGGTCTTTGGGGAAGAGGGGAATATGTGTTGAGGAAGGAAGGGAGAGGACGGAAGATAGAGGTGAGTGGAGAATGGTTGTATATGGATGATGTTGTGATTGCATGAGGAGAAATGGGCGGGGGGGTGGGGGGTGGGGTAGTATGTGTGAGTAAATTTTGACGCAGCCCGAAGGGATTTCTCCCCGTCCTCGCCTTATATGCAAAGGGGGACGGAGAGGGGGGGTCGCCGATTAAATGAAGCGGCCTTGCTGTGGATGTACTGTGTCTTGCGACACTGCTTCTGACCCAGGGCGGTGGGCAGGGTGCAGGGATGACCCGTCATCCAGGAGGTGCTCAGATGAGAATAAGGGTGGGAGGGGTGTGGAGTGTATTTGGGGATGTAATGGGTGGGAGTGTTTTTGTGCCTTTCCCTTTTTGGCTACTTCCCTTGGAAGGGGGAAAAAGCCTTGGTATATGTATGTATGTATCATTATCATTATTATCATTATTATCATTATTATCATTATCATTATTATCATTATCATTATTATCATTATCATTATTATCATTACCAGTACTATCATTATCATTATTGTCATTATTGTTATTGTTTTTATTATTAGTTATTATTATTGTTATTATTATTGTTGTTATTCTTATTGTTATTATTATTATTGTTATTGTTATTACTATTATTATAATTATTCTTATTATTATTATTATTGCTATTATTATAATTATTATTATTGTTATTACTATTATTGTAATTATTATTATTATTTTATTACTATTATTATTATTGTTATTTTATTGCTATTATTATTATCGTTATTATTTTTTGTTATTATTGTTATCATTATAATTGTTATTATTATCGTTATTATTATCGTTATTATTATCGTTATTATTATCGTTATTATTGTCATTATTATTGTCATTATTATTGTCATTATTAGTGTCATTATTATTGTCATTATTATTGTCATTATTGTCATCATCATCATCATCATCATCATCATCATCATCATCATCATCATCATCATCATCATCATCATCATCATCATCATCATCATCATCATCATCATCATTATCATTATTATTATCATTATTATTATCATTATTATTATCATTATTATTATCATTATTATTATCATTATTATTATCATTATTATTATTATTATTATTATTATTATTATTATTATTATTATTATTATTATTATTATATTATTATTATTATTATTATTATTATTATATAAGTAATAATAATAATATAATAATAATAATATAATAAATATATTAATAATAATATAATAATAATAATATAATAATACAATAATAATAATATAATAATAATAATATAATAATAATAATATAATAATAATAATATACTAATAATAATATAATAATAATAATATAATAATAGTAATATAATAATAATAATATAAAAATAATACTATAATAATATAATACTATAATACTATAAAAATATAATAATAATAATAATAATTATGATTAATATAAATATTATTATTATTATTTTTATTATTATTATTATTAAAGTTATTATTATTATTATTATTATTATTATTATTATTATTATTATTATTATTATTATTATTATTATTATTATTATTATTATTATTACTATTATTATTATTATTATTATTATTATTATTATTATTATCATTATCATCATTATCATCATTATCATCATTATCATCATTATCATCATTATCATCATTATCATCATTATCATCATTATTATCATCATCATTATTATCATCATCATTATTATCATCATCATTATTATCATCATCATTATTACTATCATCATTATTACTATCATCATTATTACTGTCATCATTATTACTATCATCATTTATACTATCATCATTATTACTATCATCATTATTACTATCATTATTACTATCATTATTACTATCATTATTACTATCATTATCATTATTGTTGTTGTTGCTGTTGTTATTTTATACCATAGTGAATCGATAGAAAACGTAGTTGTTATGGGATAACATTAGAAAAAAAAATTATTTCAAAGACTATGAGTACTTACCCAAATCCTTAAAAGCAAAGTTAAGCAGTTTATCAGTTTTTAAAATAAATTTTGTGAATGTTGTACAGAAAGCGGGAATGTACAAATATGTGGGAATCTAATTGATATAGATGTAGATTCAATGTGTATATACAGTGAAATGTAACCCGAGAGTAATTAATGAGGAAATTTGGTACGAGATAATAAGAGGAAGAGATGATGTTTTTACTCAATAAGGAAGACTGTATGTGGATTAAGTAGTTTGTTAGTCCTTAGAATGGCAAATGTAATATGACGCTATTTGTGAAAGGTGCCTGAAAAGTGTAGTTTTTGATGTAATATACAGATAAAGCTGAAGGAATGTAAAAGCATGAATGGATGTAAAGACTACATGGAAAAAAACTGGTCAATAGAGGAGTAAAAAAAGGCGAATAAGGAAAAAAATCAGGGAAAGCTGCAATAAGCTTTAATGTGTTTATAATACCTTACTTAATAACATATTAATTTTGCACTCCTCTACCCCCCCGGATTTGGCCGCCATCTTGAAAAAATGGCGACCAAAAACAGTTTTTTCCAAATATCTCACTAGAAACTAATTTTAACGAAAAATGTATCGAAACAAAATTTATTTTACATAAAATTTTCTACAAAAGTTATTTATTCAATTTTGTGATATACCTCACTGTTTTTGCGCTAAATGTGCGAAAAGATTGTGTTTATCTTTATTTGATACCTACAGTGCACAAAGATCATATAATAATTTCCTTTGTATGCTATACTGAATAAAATATCTAAGTTCCTAACTTGATTATAGTCTTTCTTTTGTTTCAGAACTATTAAAATAGATAGTTAAAGCTTCAGTGAAACCCCAGGCAGTTGTTGGTGCAAAATGTCTTCATTGGGGAAATGTTTAATATGCGATGGACAGCTTTCTGTGGGTGAGACTAGAGAAGTTAAAGAGAAAGGAATAAAGACACTGATTGATTATAGCATTAAGTAGAAAGACGGAAAACATTCTCTGTTAGAAGGACTAAAAAGTGTGAAAGTGCATGAAAAATGTAAAAAAGTGTATACAAAAGAACGGAGAGCTGAAACTTTCCAAGCAAGGCAGAAAACCTCGCAAGTGCCGACAACGTCACTGAGAAGTCAAGAATTACAGTTTGATTTTCTTCATGATTGTCTCTTTTGTGGAAAAGATGCATCAAGTGACTTTTTGAAAAAAGAAAGCAAAAAATATTTAGGTGATCGTGAATCTGTGCACTGTATAGAGATGCTGCATGTTAAGGATACTATTTTGAAAGCTGGTGAAATGAGAAAAGATGTACGAAGCAGATGTACGAAGCAGATCAGTATCCACCACCAGAAAATTTCCTAGAAGAATTGGATTCACTTATTCCAGAAACTCTCCAGTGCCTTGTTAAGACAATAGTCTTAAAAAACAAGAAAGGAAATCAAAGAAAATGGAATAGGAAATGTACAGCAATTTCACATGCTATCCTTACAGCAGCTAGACCAAATTCTTTCATATCTCCTCTACAAATAGGACTTGCTGTTCACTTAAGTCAGAAGTATGGCTCTAAGCATCTACTGAACGTGCTCTCTGCGTTGGGATTATGTGCGTCCTATGCTGAGGCAGCACTCTTTCAAGTATCTGCTTTGCAACATCCAGCCAAGGAACCTCCGAATGATTCATTTGCACAGTTTGTATTCGACAATACAGATGTGAACATCTCTACTATTGATGGATTTAACACATTCCACAGTATGGGAGGAATTCAGTGTGTTACTCCTCAGAATAATATTACTTCAGATCAGCCAATCACTAGATTAACGAAGATCCCTAGTGCATCGTTTGTTGGGCAGTTTGGTCATAACCCTATTAAAACCTTTGAAAGTAAAAGTGTAAAAGGACTCTTGAATATAAAAGTCAGGGATTTGGCAAGTATCAATCCAGTGTCCACTACTGTATCAATAACAACAACAGAGCTTTTATGGCTACTTGGAAAATGGCAAAAAAATGCAGAGTGCCCAGGTTGGAATGGTTACATGGAGAAATGTACAGCACACTTTCCATATGATGTGTCCCAGATCTCATATCTTCCTTTTACAAATGCTCCACCTACCAATTATGACACCATATACACAGTACTTAACCAAGCTGTAGAGAAATGCAACGAACTGAAGCAACAAAGTTGCTTTGTTACCTTTGATCAACCTTTGTACATCAAGGCCCGAGACATTGTGGAAATATGTGGTCAAGACTCACACCTAAATAATGTTATTGTACGTCTTGGTGGTTTCCACTTATTTATGTCTTTTATGGGTGCAATTGGTTTCATCATGAATGGTAGTGGAATAAAAGAACTTTTTAGTACTGTTTATGCAAGTACATCTGTTGAAATTTTTTTAACTGGGTATGCTTATGCAAGAGCACTCAGGGCCCATACACTAGCACATGCTGCACTGTCTATGTTAATTTTTAATGAAATCGATCTTTCCCCTGAAGAACAGTCAACAACAGAAGCAGTTTTACGAGAGACTGATTATTCAGACATTGACAGTGAGGTTATACAAAATGTACTGATTAAGTTCAATGATACCTTGGGTACGATGAAGAGTAAAGGTGCCACTGCAAAACTCTGGGTACAGTACTTTGAAATGGTAACATTGGTGAAACAATTCATTGAAGGAGAACGCTCGGGTAACTGGAAACTGCACCTGAATCTTTCCACAGCTCTAGCGCAAAAACGGTGCAACCTATGGAAAATATGACAGGGACAAATATTATAGGAAATTTTATGTAAATTATTTTTTGTTTCGACTACTTTCTCTGTAAAATGCATTTCAAGCGAGATATTTGGAAAAAACCGTTTTTTTCGCCATTTTTTCAAAATGGCGGCTAAATCCGGGAAGGTAGAGGGGTGCAAAATTAATACATTATTAAGAACCACATTAGGAAGAAAATAAAGCATATTGCAGCTTTCCTTAATTTTTTTCCTTATTCAACCCCCTATTGACTGGCCTATTAAGAGAAGGGTTGCATTTAGGATCGATTGAATAAGAGTGTTAAGTAGGAAAGCGACAGGCAGGTGGTGTGAAGGGTGGAATTAGTTGTTGACTTGTGTTTTATAAGGCGAAAAGGTAGGGATATATATATATTTCTTCAATCGATGACGTCACGTTGTGACATTTGCAGGGGTGACTAAATGAATGAAATGGCAGTTATCATGGTAGAAATGGAGTAAGAGTGAGACTTGCTCTTAGGTTAATTATTGTTATCATAATCATTAATGTTGTTATTGTCATCGTTAGTGGTAGTGTCTATTCGCTATAAAGAGATTCTCCTCATTTCATCAAAAGTAGTTCAGAAAAACAAGCTGTTGAAATAACCATCTTTGACTTCCTCAGCAGTTACGTAATACTTCTGCAATAGATTATTTGAAGAACATTCTGTTGATATTCGTTAAGCAACACAAAAAGAGGATTATTTTTTTCTTCGTTATGAGGATAACATTTATATCTTAGCAAAACTAGATATCTTCAAAAAAGAATAACAAATAAGCTTCGTATCTAACAACGGGGTCAAAGTACTCATAATATAAGGTTTCAGCCCGCATGTTCTCTCCTCTTGTCTATTCTTTAAATGTTTTCTTTCTAATAAAAGTTTCTCTTCCACTTTTGTTCAGTGATATCATATAACATTACAATATATCAAATTTTATTATGTGATATTATGTTAATCAGATTATGTCACATTATACTATATCATATAATACTGTATTATACTACTACTCAACTAAAAACAAAACAAAACAAAAATCAATTGTGAGAGGCTTTATATATATATATATATATATATATATATATATATATATATATGTATATATATATAGCATAACATCCATTCTTTATTCTCACATGACCCCCCAAAATAGATAAATGAATAAATAAAATAAAAAAGAACACAAATAGTAAAAGATAACTTGCTCCTTCTATCCTTCTCCTCTTTTTTTTTTTTTTTATCTCAAAGTTCACTTTTTATGTATCCTTTCATACCTTTTCCATCTACATTTACTATGAATTTCTCATCCGTTAACTTGATTTTTCTCTCCTTTCCTGTTACATTTTCTTTTGTTTTCTTTTTCCTTTTTATCTTTCTCAAAAATATTGTTTATTTCGAAGAATTTTCAAGTTTTCTTATCTACTGTGTTCACCTAAATATTCATAATCTAATCTAAATCTATCCTAAATTTTCTCTCCTTTTCCAACATATCCCAAAGTTCTCCCGTATGAAGACCTCCATGTTTTGTATCCTCAACAATTCCTCCCACATGTCAACTCCTTCGCCAACCCAAAATTCTCTCACTCTTACTCCCTCCCTCCCTCTCGCACTCCCTCCCTCCCACACTCCATCCCTCCCACACTTCATCCCTCCCACACTCTCTCCCTCACTCACTTCATCCCTCCCACACTCTCTCCCTCACTCCCTCTCGCACTCCCTTCATCACGTAATCCTTCTCTCTCACATTCCCTCATTCCACACTCTCACTCTTACACTTGTTCCCTCCGGCACACACTCCCTCACTCACTCCCGCACTCCCAAACCCTCTCATTCCCACACTCCATCCATCCCACATCCAATCCTTCCTTGTTACATTTCCTCCCCCCACACTCCCCCCCACATTACCTCCCCCCTACACTCTCTCCCTCCCGCACTCCCTTATTTCCACACTCCCTCCCACACCCCCTTCCTCCCACACTTCCTCCCTCCCATATTCTCTTTCTCCTTTACACCATGGAATACTTTAACTATGTACGTTGGAGGCATTATTGAAAGCGTGCTAATCTCGCATTCGATTAGTTGTGGATTCGGATCCCGGGCTGCACCCAACAATCTAACTGCATAGGGCAACGGTGACAGCTTCGGGGGGTAGCTAGTCAGCGCCTCCTGACGTAGGTTCCTTTCATTTATTGTTTTCCAACACTTCTGCTCCATATTTGAACATTACCCATCTGACTGAAATCGTCTGGCTTTAATCCTCATATTTTCGTTATCGTTGAAATAATTTTCGTTTGCATCATTAATTTCTATTGTATTCATAACTATACAATCTTACCGTTTAATTTAATAAATTTCAGTATTATCACTTGTATCACTACAACTGGAGATTGTCCAGAAGATAGAAACGCTGGTAAACTACAGCCATAGCACTATAATTGTATCATCGTAATCTAAATCTTTATTGTTTTTAGCTTTTTTTTTTCTATCGGAGGAGGGGGGAATATGGACTCATAAAAGAAAACAATAGGCTACATTTGCTCTGCTTCCTTATTGTGTTCCGCTCTGTTCAACACTCCCACATGCTCCTCCAACCAAACACACATTCACCTTATTATACTCTGCTATATCTAACACTCCCACATACAGTACTCTTCCTCTCATGAAACACACATTTACCTTTTTGTATTCCGTACTATTTAACATCCCCACATACTCCTTCCACTAAACACACTCTATTGTATTTTCCTCTTTCATGATCCTTCCTCATCACCATGCTTCTATAACACAGGTATACGCCTCTCCACTATCTCTACTACCAAAACGTGCCAGAGAAAGATGCTGTCCTTCCTTTTTGCAAAACTGGGTTAGTAAGCCTGTTTGCTATTTCGCGTTCATACATGCTTGGTGTATTTTTTCTTTATTATCTATGTAACCTCAATTTATTCAACTCAGTGAAGTATTCTACATATTTTGTTCTGTTCAATGTCAGAGCAAGATTTGTAAAAGAGTTATTGAGTCAAATGAAAAAAGAACCTGACAAAATCCATTCGGCTCCAGACACTTTGGAGCCAAAGAACAGATGCTGAGAGGAGGGCACCCCAGTATAAAAGGGATGGTCTTACGTCAAGAGGTACTTATCTGTTGCCAAAGTTTGTGTTTGGACAGCCAGGACAAGTGATAGTCATCATGACACAAAATTAAATTTCTTTGTCTGGGCTATTGGCTGCTTGTTATTGTGGCAAAGTAGGATGCAGTTGATACTTTAGGGTCTATATGGGGCGCCCCTACGAAACAGAGCCACACATCATTTTGTCTATGATAGAGGAAAACTCTGTTCATAGAGAAATGATGACACTTTTATACTACAACTGTCCCTCCGTTATGCTGTCCCCGAACCCTCTTATTGCTGTCCTGTACCATTTCTCTGAGTATTCTTTTTCTGTGGTGGGGGAAAGGAATACTGCCACCAAGTATTCCCACTTGGATCGTAAGAGGCGAGAAGAAAGGGACGGGGATTGGGACTAGGCATCCTTTTCCTTGTAGCCCCACAGGGGACATTCCTAAACGAAAAAGTAAAGGCATAAAAGGGTCTGGGAGTTTTCGGACCAGCACCCTAAGGTTTGGGTCTTTTAATGTGCGTGTATGTGGTACAGATGAGAGTAAAAGGGAAGAGATAGGTAGTATGTTTGTGAGAAGAAAGATGGATGTGTTGGCTATGAGTGAAACTAAGTTGAAAGGGAAGGGTGAGTGTAAGTTTGGGAGTGTAAGTGGGAGGTTATCAAGATTGAAGAGAGGACGAGGGAGGGAAGGGGTGGCTATTCTAAGATAGGTAAACGTGTAGTGGAGTAGAAGGAGGTTTCCTCAAGGATAATGTGGATGAAGGTGAAACTGGGAAAGGAGATGTGGGTCTTTGTAAGCGCATATGGGCCTGGCAGTGAGAAGAGTGTAGAAGAAAGGGAGGCCTTTTGGATAGATTTAAATGAGTGCATAGAGGATTTAGGAAGAAATGTCAGTGTAATAGTACTGGGAGACCTTAATGCTAGGGTAGGAAATGGTCCAATTGATGGAGTGGTTGGAAAATGTGGAGTTCTAGGAAAGAATCGTAGTGGAGAGTTGATTGCGGAAATGTGTCTAGAAAGAGAGTTGATGATAGCAAATACAGTGTTTCGGAAAAAAGTCAAGCATAAGTACACATGGGAGAGTGTGGTGGAGGGAAGGGTGGTAGATAGAGCGCTGATGGATTATGTAGTGGTAAATAGGATTATGATAGGAAGAGTTAAGGATGTACATATGCTTAGGGGAAAGGGTGGGGGAATATCAGATCATTTTTTGGTGGAAGGTAAGTTGATAGTGGAGGATAGATGGAGGAAGAGGAAAGGGACAAAAGGTAGGGAGGTTCTTAGAGTGAACTCTTTGAATGAAAAGGAAAAGTAGAAGGAGTACGAAAAGAAGCTGAAGGAGAAGTGGGAGGGAGTGAAGGATAGAGTAGAGCTGGGTGTCGAGGAGGAATGGGGATGGTTCAAGGAGAAAGTCATAAAGTGTGCAAGGATGGTGTGTGGAACAAGAAGGACAGGGGGAAATAGAAGAAAGGGTATTGAATGGTGGGATGAGGAAACTAAGAAGGTTGTAGAAGAGAAGAAGCGAGCTTTCACAGATTGGTTAAAAAAAATAGGCACAAAGAAAAGAAAAGAGAATTAAAGCAAAAGGTAAAGGAGGCAAAGAGGAGAGCATATGTGAAATGGGGTAAGAGTATGACAGAAAATTTTGAAAGTAATAAAAAGATGTTTTGGAAAGAAATTAAGAGAGGAAGAGGAGGCGAATCAAGTAGAGAAGAAAAGGTAAAAGGTGAAGATGGAGAGATAATAATGGAAGAGAAGGCAGTAAGGGGAAGATGGGCAGAATATTTTAGGGAGTTGCTAAATGTGAAGGAGGATAGGGAGGGAAAGATAGCTGCAGTGGGAAATGCTAAGAAAATGACCGTGATGAGTGAGGAGAATGGAGGAGAAATAAGGAAGGATGAGGTGAAGGCAGTTGTTAAGATGATGAAAGCAGGTAAGGCACCTGGTCTGGATTGATACCATGCAGAATGTCTGAAAAAGGGAGGTACAGTGATGGTGGACTGGTTGGTGAGGTTATTTAATGTTTGCTGGAGAGAGGGTAGAGTGCCGGAGGACTGGAGGAGTGCCTGTATAGTTCCTCTTTACAAGGGAAAAGGGGACAAGTGTGAATGTAGTAGTTTCAGAGGGATTAGCTTGTTAAGTGTAGTTGGGAAGGCTTATGGGAGGATCTTGATTGAGAGGATTAGGAGAGGAACAGAAGGAGTAATTGGTGAGGAACAGTGTTG
>NC_134811.1:44972825-45000325 GCF_046742065.1 Oratosquilla oratoria | reverse complement strand
TCGGACTTCGAATATTAACAATCCCAATTTTTCAGGTGAAGAAAACACCGTGGGAGTTAATAGGTTTCTCATTTTGATCGAAACTTTGTTACTATAAATAACAGATAAAAAAAGGAAAATAGAAATTTTAAAAGAAAATGTAGATATCAACCAATATGAATCTTATAAAAAGACGTCCATTTAATATTTTAATTCAAAGTGTGATCAGGATCCTATCAGGTCTTTGGTTAGAATGATAAAGAAAGCAGAAACAAGTGAATCAAATACAGAATGTTTGGCAAATTTTCACAGATGGTCTAAGGACATGATTTCTATTTTGAAGGATTCAGATTGGACAGAAAGATCTAGTGACAAATAAAAGTTTCTTAGGTTACTAAGTTGATAGCATTTGCATTGTTAATAAACATTTTTGACGAGATAACGGAAGAAAATATGTATAAAGATCTTAAACAAACAATGGATTTAGGGGAGATAGATTACCTTCTTCAAGGTTATAGTGAAACTAAAGCAATTAGTCCATATGTGATGACAGTGGGAATGCAACAACAGAAAGAAACTAGGAACTCTAGAAGTGATTACAGAAACAGAGGATCTGAACATAAAGTTAGAAGCACATCAAGGAATGCTAGAATTGAATGTTACAATTGTAATACCTGGGGGCATAAAGCACAAGAGTGTTATTATGAAACTATTTGTAGAAACTGCAAATATGAGGGTCATGATGAATACTATTGTAGAAACCCACCTTTCTGTTTGTATTACAATAGAATAGGACATAGAACATAGGATTGTAGAAAAATGCCAATTGTTTGTAACTCACCCAGAAACAAGAGGAAAAAACCCAGACACAAAATAAAACAACACTACAGAACTAACCATAGAAATACAAATAGACAGTATTGTGTTAGGTATAAGAGTGATAGAAGGTTGAAAGAAAACACCAACATCAAAGATAATTTCAAACTGACTATAACAATCGTAAGGAGTTCTGTAGGACCTCTCATTGCGGGTAGAGTGTTCAATAAACCTATTCAAATATTTATTGATAAAGGATCTGAAGTTAATGTTATAACTAGCAAAGTTTTAAACCAATTGAAACCAGAAGTGAAAATCTTGGAACCAATCCATTACTCAATGCAAGGAGTAAGTGGGCGTCAGTTAAAAACATTAGGTAATATTGAATTAGAGGTCATCTTATATAAAAAGGATCATTTACACATTCCAGTTATAGTTGTATAAGAATCTGTTTTCCCAGGAGATCTATTTATAGGATTTGGATGTATGAGAAAAGAAAGGATGGTCATATGTCCTGCTGAGTTAGGGCTCTTAATAAAATCACATTTAATTCTATTTTTAAATAAATCAGATCTAGAGCCAGTATCGGTAATAACAAAATATCTTGAAATAGATAGGGAAGATAGCAATAATTGGTTGAATGGCGGGGCAGAGCGGCCCAGACCAGCAGAAAATGAAGTCTCATATAGTGAACCCAAGTCAAATGTTCAAGAAATCCCAGAAATGACTAATTCATCAACTTCAAACAAAGCTTTGCTAATTGTGGAAAGTGGCGTAATAAAGTAGACATTATTACACTCCAGAGCAATTAACAGGGTAGTAGTGCAGTTGAAAGGAGTCGTTGTAGACTCTGAAATTGAGAGTACTTAGGAGGTGGAATCACCAATTTCATCAATCTGTTCAATTCAGGAAGAATCAGATTTGCGAGAGAAGTACAAGAATCTACCAGAGCCTATTAGTTGTCCTGAGTTAAATGACAGCTTAGTTGCTTTGCTCTTGAAGTACAATAAAGCAATTGCTTTGCTGGGTGACGCCTTACGCAAAACAACTGTTTAATAAATCAGATAAAATGACAAACAGGGACTCAACCCATCTATATACCTGCCAACAGATTACCACATTCCAAACTAGCCATCGTAGATAAAATGATCACTGAAATATTACCGTAGGATATTACTGAACATTCTGGTGCCAAAATCAGATTGTACCATTACCATGCGTCCAGTTATTGATTATAGGAAGTTAAATAAACAGACAATACCTGACAGATTACCGTTACCGATAATAGGAGAAATTCTTAGAAGTTTGGGAACCGAGAATAGGTATTTTAGCACTACAGATATCAAGTCTGCTTACTGGCAGATTGGGTTCCATGAAGACTCAAGGGAATTCACAGCCTTTTCTACTCCAACAGGACACTATGAGTTCAAACGAATGCCATTTGGGTTATGCAAAAGTCCATAAACTTACATGAGATTAATGAATACGGTTCTAGATGGGTTGTTAGGAAACACTGTCAGTGTATTTCTAGATGATATTTTAGTAGTTTCACAAACAGCATCTGAGCACTTTAAGAATTTAGATTTAGTATTCTCAAGACTAGTTGAAGCAGGATTGAAAGTGAAACTTGAAAAATGTAAGTTTTTGCAGGACAGTGTTATTTGTTTGGAACAGGCATGGACTTACTAAAGTAAATTCAAGGGATGGAGCAGTAAAGAATTACCCAATTCCGAACAATGTAGAAAGAGTTAGAAGTTTCTTGAGATTGACAGGATATTATAGAAAATCTATCCACAGATATGCAGACATAACTAATTCATTAAGTTTTTTGTTGAGGAATGATTCAAAGTTCATGTGGGGACCTGCACAACAGCAAGCTTTTGAAAAGTTGAAATGTAAACTTACTAGTTCTCCAGTTCTCATATTTTCTGATTATGATAAGGAGTTCAACCTTGTACTGATGCGTCTGACATAGGATTAGGAAGCATACTGATGCAAGAGAGAAATGGAACGTTCAAACCTATAGCTTACACATACAGACTTTGTAATAGTGCAGAGAGAAACTACTCCATAACACAGCAAAAAACCTCAGCAGTGACATATTCATTAGAAAGATTTAGAGATGTGATACTGGGATATCCAATCAGAGTGTGGGCTGATCATACAGCTATTCAAAACTTATTTAAGCATAAGAACCTTAGTGGCAAACTAGCCAGGTGGTTTGCTAAACTTCAGTGTTATGAGGTTAGGTTTGAATATATTCCGGGTAGAAAGAATGTTGCAGCAGATACAATATATATAGATATTAGCCAATCAACATCAGGGTTGATCAATTACACAATGTAACACATGTTTTGTGTATTTGTATTTTTTCATGTTTATATATGTATTTCGTGTCACTAAATCCAAATATCACATTAGTTTTGACGTAACATCGATATCTATTTATTCTTGATTTTATATTTCATTGTTATATACGCAACCTTTCTCTACAGTAGTTAATTAATTCAATCTACTTTAGCATTCTAATGATAATTATACAACATATAGTATTTTTTCATAATATGAAGTGTATTTAAGAGCTACAATATTAGTAAGAACAAAATAAACAACACAACTTTGCACTGCAAGTGTTTTGATGACTCTTCTCATGATTAGAAGTGCTTTGACGATCGAGATTTTCTAGAATGCATGCTTTCGTCTTTTCTGACTAGTGACCATATGTAATCTCCCATCACAGCAGAATTCCATCGTCCTTGATATCTTCTTTCCATAGTTGCGATATCCTGATGAAATCTCTCGCCATGCTCCTCACTGACAGCCCCCAAGTTTTCGGGGAAGAAATCTAGGTGAGAATGCAAGAAATGTATCTTCAAGGACATACGACAACCAAGTTTCCTGAAGTTCTCAATAAGCTTTGCCACTATTTGTTTATAATTAGGGTCCTTGTGATTTCCTAGGAATCCACGAACTACATCAAGAAATGAACACCAAGCTTCTCTTTCAACTTACGTCATCGCTCTTTCCAGTTTCTCCGACTTCAACATTTTGTTTACCTGGGGTCCAACAAATGTACCACCCTTGCTTACCCTCAGATAGCCTGGGAAACATGAGACAAATTTCTTGGAAAGTTTCGCCTCCAAAATCCAAAGCCTTCACAAACTGTTTAATTAACGCTAGCTTGATATGAAGTGGGGGTAATAAAACTTTTTTCGAATCTACTAGAGGCTGTCTGAGAACATTTAACATTCCTGGCTGCAGTTCAACTCTTGGGGGCCAATGAACTTTATTATAATGATCATCAGCCCTGCTGTCCCATAAACAAAGAAAACAGGAATACTTTGTGTATCCCCCTTGTAAGCCAAGCAAAAAGGCTAGCATCTTGAAATCACCACAAACATCCCATTTGAATTCAGCATAATTGATTTTTTCAAGAAGCTGTTTGACATTATGATAGTTTTCTTTCTTCTGTACTGAGTGTGCAAGAGGCAAAGATGGGTTTTTATTTCCATTGTGGAGCAATACTGCTTTGAGACTTCGTGTTGAGCTATCTATGAACAGTCGCCATTCTGCAGGATCATGTTCGAGTCCAAGGGCTGTAAACAAACCAGTAACATCCTTACAATAACACATATCATCACTAAAGTCATAGTAAATTTTAAATTCTTCATGTCGTTTCCGGTACACAGATGTCCTGCAGTCTTCTCCTAGTAGATTCCATTCTTTCATCCTTGATGTAAGAAGCTCAGCTCCTGACTTAGTAAGACCTAAGTCTCTGATTAAGTCATCTAGCTCACTCTGACTTGGAAAGTGAGGCTCCGAAGTCGTTCTTGGTGCGAAATCTTCGTCTCCCATTTCATGGCTGCTGCTACCTGCTGACCCTTCAGATGAAATTTCCATTGCATCTTCCATCTGGAAAGAAAGAAATAACTAAATATAGCAACTTCAACAAAGACGAATAGCATTAGTATTCCATATATCTTTAGGAAAGTGAATGTATATTAAGTACTTAATATTGAAGTTAATTAAAAGTAAAGAGAGTATGATAAAAATAAACTTGCATTTTCTGGTGGTTGTGGTACTGGTAAGCTATCATCATGTGGGACAGGTGCTCTAGATGATGGTATGTCTGGATACTGCAGAGCTTGTCTTCCTTTCACTTTCCTGTACTTCGTCACATCAATCATATAAAAGTAGCTGTCGTCGTGATGGTTCTTCGACTCTCTCCATATTCTAGGAATGGCAAAAGGCATTGCCCTTCCTGTACCTCTCAGCTATCCTTCTAGAGTAGATCGGCAGCTTCCACATATCACATGAGGTGCCCATGGCTTGTCCTGGTCACCCATGGGCATTCCGAAATAGAGTCTGTACGCTATCCACACTTTAGCACCTCTCACGATCTTATGTAGTACTTGTTTTTTTCCAATATAATAACCACACACATAGCAAAATGTATCAGGAGAATTTTCACATCCTCTAGTAGCCATCTTAACAGGTAAATAGTTCAGTCATTGATCTGAAAGAGAAAATTAGATAAACATTTAGTAGCAGACCACATAACAATTCCAAAATATACATGGTAACATTGAAATTATATGTATTTCTATAACGGTCGATGATACAGAAGAAATAATTGCATATTTGAAATCAGCAGGAAAAATGGATTAATAAACTCTAAAAAAATACAATAAACAAAACTTTTGAAAAAAATGTTACGTTGTGTTATGTCTGTAGTATAGATGAGCTAGTAACATTAGATGAGGAAATGATAATAAGGAAACAAAGAATATATAAGACAGGGAAAAGTAGCCCAGTATTTGATGAACCCAAGAGGTAATCCTCCAAAAGTACTAAAAGGGTATACGATAGAGGAATTTTACTTGGGCAATTGACTTTTGTATAGAAAAACAGTAGTAAGTGCGAAAGATATATCTAGGGACCCAGTGAATCAGTTGGTAATACCACAAACTCTTGTACAAGTAGTATTGAAGTTACTTCTTGACAGTGATTGTAGTTTACATCCAGGAAAGGATGAAAATTATAGACAAGCACAAATCAAATACTTTTGTCCAGGTATGAAGATATATATATATATATATATATATATATATATATATATATATATAATTGTATACAGAAATGTTTGAAATGTGTTAAGATGAAAGGAAATACATCTAAACGTGCTCCTATGTTAGCATATCCCATCCCATAGAAACCTTGGGCAAGAGTTCACAGAAATACATTGGAGTAACCTATGTTTTAAAATGGATATGAATATGTATTGTTGCTATTGATTATCTCTCAAGATCTTGTGTTTTACAACCCATTCCAAATAAGAGAGCTAAAACAATTGCTTCAGTAATCTATGATCAGATAATCAGTAATTTCACTACACCTAAGATCTTAATTTCAGATAATGAAACTGAATTTAATAACAAAATCTTGAAAGAATTATTTAACTTCTTTAAGATTTGTAAATTTAATACATTAGTGAATTATCCTCAGAGCAATGGAGTTATAGAGAGGTTAAATAAGAAAGTTATTACATGTCTTAGAGGTTTGATAAGTCCACATGGTTTAACTTGGAGTACTTGGATTCCTTGTGTTTAATGTACCCTAAAAAAACAAATTAACACAGCTACGGGAAAAGCACCTCATTTTATTATCATGGGGGAAGACAAAATATTCCCATATGAAATCTTGATTGCAGAGCAGAAACCTGTGCAATAGATATAGATGATTACATCTCAAATAGGATATATTCATTTTAAGTTATAAATCAGAGTTAGGGAGCACATGAAAGAGTATACACAAGAGGTGAAAAAGTAGCAACACAAAATAGCACTGAAAATAGAATTACAAATAGAAGATTTAGTTATGGTAAAATTACATACAATCCATAAAAACTTTTACCGAGGTACTCAAGTCCATATAGGATAGTTGATTTTGCAGGTGGAAATAAATACAAGGTCTTACACTTAGAAGCTAGGAAAGTATCAATTAGACATGTGGTGGATATAAAAAATACTAGGATAAAATTTGATGATGATGATGATAAATGTGACACTGAAAGAAAAGATACACAATGTTTTAAGGGGCTGTGGGGCGCGAAAACACGGAAAATTCTGGAAAGTTAACGAATTTTAGATAAACATTTCAAAAGATTCTCTATGATGGTGGTAACACTTCGACCAAATATTACAGCTCAATTCCGTTTCTTTTCTTATATATAAAATAAAATAGATAAATTTTTGGCGACCTCTGGCAACCCCATTGCATGAAAAAACATTCTGTATATTGAAATAAAGTCAAAATTTTGATAGCCAGTTCTGTTTTGTTTACTATAATATTTATGGAGATATCTGGCAACTTGCCCAACACTAAATCATCAATCACCACAAGGATCTCGGTATCTCTTCAAAGCTAAAGGAGAAAGGAAGTCGCCCTGTCGCGTATCTGTCAGCCTGCCAGTCACGCACGCGTGTTTTTTATATCTAAATAGCCATATCTGTTTCTTTTTGTCCGATTTTATTCATTCTTTCAAATTTGTAAAGAGAAATAGTAATTCTTTATTAATTTGGCAAGAAAAAATAAAGGAAACTGTAACTTAATTTTTTTTTCATTTATCATAGCAGATTTTCACTGAAGTTTCTACTATTCAAAATTGAAAAATCATAAAAAAATAAAATAAAAGAGAGTAAGAAAAAATCTAATTTAGTGAAGTTGTTCCCAAGAGTCTAATCTTTCATTTCCTACATAGTAGGTTGATTACCTATGCCTATGGATACTTCAATGATCACAGATACCATCATAAAAAAATTAACTACACGTAATATATACATGTTACTAAAACAATTTAGTATGCAATAATACTCTTTCCGATAGAGTAAGTATACATAAGTTCACCAAAGAAATTGAACAACTTTTATGACACGTTCACCTATAAGCACTTCCCACAGTCCCTTAAAGAAACACCAAGTCCTGAGGGGTGTCAGGAGTATGTTTATAGTATCATGTGTAAGTTGAGTATTAATACCAATACTTTTTACATGTAGTCCTGGATTTATAATATTGTTGATATGTATAATGCATGTCTAAGATGGGAGATCGAAACTACTTGGGACATTTTGTGTATCGGACAGATGTGATATCTGAAGCCTTAGTCAGTCATGAAGACTTGAAGCCTTACCAATATAGAAGAACAATAAGTATTGAACAATATTTTGTTTTGTGAAGCATTGAATATTCTATTATAGCTTCACCAATATGTGTCCTTGACAAAAAGTGAAATAAGTGTGAGACAAATATGATATTATGCAGAGACACTCTACTAAACTAACATCTTTAATATTGATACACAACTCACCGTCTTTGAAAACGTGAAAAATCCTCAATAGAGATCTAACACAAAGAAATATTCTAATAATGCCTTATTTTAATTGTTGCCGTTTTTAATCAAATTTCACAATCCGAAGGAGGAAGACATTATATACTATTTGACAATTTTTCCTGATTTTGCTATTGGTAAGTTATGACATCTTTGGTAATAATGAATTTTGTAAATCAATTTACTACATCCAATTTATATTTGTATTACAATTATTTTGTTCTGTATCTTTTTGATGTTAGACATATGTGCATTTTGGAAGGGTTACTTACTTCTTTATTATGTGGGGCATATATTTTGGGTTATAATTACGTTGATGACAATATCCATTTCAGGATAATACTTTCAACCTTCTTTAGCCAGTTTATGCAGAAATAGTTTTGATAGTTATCTCCTTGTTTAGGGTATTTTTCAAGTGTATATTTCCAGGGAGTCCTGTATGAGGGTAGTAGAAAACTGTTGGTTGGGACGACTAAGTGGTAGCTGCCGAGCCCTGTAGGACGCTCGTGGATGAGGCTCGTAGATATTGGTAGACAAGTGAGGTAGATAGAGGGGTAGGTGGTGAGAATTTCATTTTTATGAGTTGGGTGTTTGAGAAACAACAGTTTGTAGGCAAAAGGATTACACAACCTCCCTCCTCGTCTAAATGTTTACAAACAGCTACCGGGAACCCAATTTCATTGTATAATGTCCATTTTTATGCTGATGTAACAATGTGTAAACTAAATCAGTGGTGCATTGATTTCGAGATTGCTTGGGTAAGCAGCATTGCTTACGGGGTTTATAACAGCCTTTCTGATGAGAAAAGGTGGTGGAGGAGAAAATTCAATAGGTTCACGAGAGTAAATTCACGCCCCTAGGAAGGTACTTAGATGTAAAAGTAAAGATCATTGTACTATAGAAATCATGTCGTCATTGTGAACTGACCTAGTGAACAAATTGAGGATTCCTGACGGGAGTCTCTTGGTGTAACTCAAGCGAATTAAGTGTATATATTCGGGAAGAAAAGAAAGAAAATTAAGCTCTGTTTAATTCCCCTGTGTTAGACAGAGTAATACCACTGAAAAATTCTTACAGATGATAATAGTGAGTGATTAATCTTACATAAAGACAGTGGTGAAAGGAAAATATAAAGTAAAGGCACGAAAGAAAGTCGGCCAACAGAGACAAAAACAAAGTGATGAAAGGGGACCACAGAAGTGAACAGTGGTGCCGGAGCTAACATATACTATATATTATATACTATATAATATATAGTATATACTATATACTATGCACTATCCCCTATGTACTATGTACTATATACTATATACTGTATACTGTATACTATATACTATATATATACTATATACTATATACTATATACTACATGCTACATGCTACATGCTATATGCTATATACTATATGCTATATAGTATATAGTATATACTACATACTATACATTATATACTATATACTATATACTATATACTATATGCTATATGCTAAATGCTATATACTATATACTATATACTATATACTATATACTATATACTATATACTATACACTATATACCATATACCATATACTATATACTATATACTATATGTACTATATATACTATATACTATATACTATAGGCTATAGGCTATAGGCTATAGGCTATATGCTATATACTATATACTATATATTATATACTATATACTATATACTATATACTATATACTATATACTATATACTATATACTATATACTATATACTATATACTATATACTATATACCATACACCATATACTACATACTATATAATATGTACTATATGTATCTCAGACCCTTGCTACGTCGATGCTGAGCAGACGCTGCAGATGCTGCAACTTGCACCCAAGTAATTTTGATAAAATGTCAAAACACTTTGAGGATTGAGGTAAACCAGACACTGGGCAACCTACAACTTTGTAATTTCTTACCACATATCCGAACCATCTCGGATATAAATAAGGTAGACACGCTAACCTCCTACCAAGCATATTGAAAAAAGTGAAATTGGAAGGTAATTCTTGGTTGCAAGATTGCCACTAATACTACAATCTCCCACCACAATAAACATTCTAACCACATTCTACCTTCGCCTCCGTCACCACCTCCACAACCATCTTCTCCACCGCTTCCACCCGTATAGGGTACAAAAGCATTAGTCCTATGCTATTCAATAGTTTAGGAACTAAATATATTACTAACGACCAGATCTACGTAGCATTTTTTTCATAACTGTAGAACAACCTCCATTAAAACATAAGGTCTTATCACTCTACTTTTACTATCCCTCATTTCTACTACTCTTGTTACATCTCCTTTAGGAACCTCTATGATTCCACCTCCACGGTGTGATATTGTCCCTAGATGGAAATGCTATTATCTCAATGAAATACTTTGCATAAAGTGCAAAGGTGACTGCTTCACAGTAATTAAGCATTTTCGGATTCTAGCTCCTTAGTTTGTTAGATAATTTGATATAAAAATACCAAAGGATTTTTATCAAAATGAATTGCAGTATCAGGGAGTTACCAGAGACTCAGCGGCATAGTGCCTTTTCGTATGATAAAACTCTTGTAACGCATTACAAACTAGCTTATTTGTGAAAAACCTAGTCAAACCATATTCGTGACACAGTTATTTGGGACGACCGGAGTTCGGCCTTGATTCCCGGAATGATTCCCGTTACGATTCCCGGAACTATTTCCGGAATAATTCTCGGAAAAGCAACAACCTTAAGACAGGAAATGCTGACCTGGGTCAACTTGTTTAATAGAAGGACCTTCGAGGACCTTCCGGAACGCGAGCGGGTAGACAGACCGTCATTATAATTTAATTTCTTCTGCCGGAAGGAAAACGGGCACGAGGTACTGTTTTTTTGGTCCAGTTTTGCTTCATTGTGTCTTTGTGTGTGTGTATGTGTGAAGATACTGAAAAACATGAATCAGTTGATATGAAACATTCAAGAAAAGTAGCCAACAGTCCCTTATTTAAAATACAAATTTCAAAATGATTAGGTCAAGGATACGATCAAGACCACCGAAAATTGAAGCACTTTTTTAACGTAACTTCATAAAAGATTCTACTTATGTGTGTATATATATATATATATATATATATATGTATATATATATATATATATATTATGACATATGCATATACATACACACACATATGTATATATATACATATATATATATATATATATATATATATATTGATTGATTGATTGATTGATTGATTGATTGAAGTCAACTGCGCTAATAGCTTTGGCTATCTTAAGATTTAAATTCTTCAGTTTGTACTGTTACATTGTGTTATTATAACCAGTGGCATTCAGCAGCGCCTTTTACTGCACACTCTTCTCCATGATTTTGAAATCATGAATGATTCCGTTCATACTTTGAACCATGAAGACAAAAACTTATTCTTCAAACTGAAGAATTTGAATCTTAAGATAGCCAAAGCCATGAGCGCAGTTAACTTCAATCAAAATTGTCTACGTGAAAACCTGTGCCCTAGAAATATATATATATGTATATATATCTATATATATATATATATATATATATGTATATATTTATATATATATATAATTATATATATGTATAAAGATATATATATATATATATATATATATATATATATATATATATATATATATATATATATATATATGACGTAAGCGGAGTAGGAAACGCAGGAGTCTTAGTCTTGAGTTTATTCATGACTAGTTTCGCAGGTATGCTTTTTCAAAGGAATTCCTTTGAAAAAGCATACCTGGGATACTAGTCAGGAATAAACTCCGCTTACGTCAACCTGTCAGAATGTCTCAACACACACACACACAATATATATATATATATATATATATATATATATATATATGTGTGTGTGTATATATGTATATATATATTTATATATATATATATATATATATATATATATATATATATATGCAGAAAGATCACTAAAAACAGCACGAGATCCACAAATTTGCTGGTAACCATTAAGGAAATCGGAAGAAAACAGTAATTCCCGAGCGCTTTCGTGTAATTCACATCTTCAGGGGAATACAGAAAAATTTATGTTACAAAAAGGTTTGAAAATAACAAGATTATACACTATTAAAAGAACTGGCATAGTACGAGATATCACAAGATTAAACACTAGGAAAGGGACTGGCATAGTACAAGATGACAAAATTATACACTAGGAAAGGAACTGGCAAAATACAAAAAGTCACAAAGGAAAAAGAATGAGTCTTAGTACACAAAGTCGTCAATGAAAAAGAAATCTAGAGAACAGCACAATTCACCAAGTTAATTTTGGTCACATACAACCTGATTACAAATTATGTTAATGATAAATTTATCTAATTTATAAATACCATTACTGATATTAAGATTAGAACCTTCGAAATTTTTTATATTACTACTTCCTATTATGTTACTATTGACAAATGAATTATAAAAAATAATAACGGAAGCATTAGTCAAATTAATACAATGATTTAAATTTTTCATGTGAACAAATAAAGCATTGGAGTCTTGTGCTGTTTTAACACTATATTTATGTTGCTTAATTCTAGTTGATAGTTCTTTGCCCGTTTGTCCAATGTAATACTTTTCACAATCTCTGCAAGTGATTTTGTATATACAGCCATCAGAATCAGCGGGAGAATTCTTAATTATTAATTTCTTAAAAGTACATGGGTTATTAAAAGCTACTTTAATATTCCATGTTTTAAGTAGATGAGGAACTTGAGAAAGATTGTTACTGTAAAGTAATACTAAAAGGTTCTTAATGTCAAAGGGGGGAGGTGGTTGATTCTTATGAAAAGTTATTTTCGCCAAAGAGAGATCGTTATCTAAAAATGTTCTTAGGTACTTTAATCTTAAACCTAGGTTAACAATAGACTCAAATTCTTCATCAATGAATTCAGGGCTGGATATCCGCAAGGCACGTAAGAACATGGAAAAAATACAGATTTTTTTTTTTTTTTTTTTTTTTTTTACTTTATCTTGATGTGCAAAGTAATAATGAATATAAGAAAACAACTTTTGTCGGTTTTCTATAAATACTAAATTTAAAGCAATTGCCTTCTTTGTGGATGAGGCAATCTAAAAAGGGCAGTTTGTTATTATTTTCTAATTCTACAGTAAAATTAATGGAGGGAACCGAATTATTCAGACATTGTAGAAAAGTATCCAGGTCTTCAGTACATGGAAACAGGCAAAGAACATTATCTACATATCTATACCATATCGCATTAGATGGCAAAATTTCACACAATAGTTCTTTTTCAAAACATTCCATGTAGATATTGCCTAAGACAGGCGAGAGGGGATTCCCCATAGCCATTCCAAATTTCTTGGAATAAAAATTACCATTAAATGCAAGTTTACAATTTTTTACGCATAATTTGATGAGTTCAATTACATTGTTAGAAGGCAAAGGAAGTGAGACTTTGTCCAAATAATCAGTGAGAAAAACAATTACATCATCTACTGGAATTTTTGTGAATAAACTAGTAATATCCTTATATATATACATACATGAAACTTGTTAACCCACTGTCGGAGCAAAGAAATCAGAAATACTAATTATCTGTATATTTCGACCACTGACTGTGGTCCTCTTCAGCAGAATGATACAAAGGAATAGAGTTAACAAGTATAAATATGGACAGATAATATGTTAACTCTATTCCTTTGTATCATTCTGCTGAAGAGTACCACAGTCAGTGGTCGAAATATACAGATAATTAGTATTTCTGATTTCTTTTCTCCGACAGTGGGTTAACAAGTTTCATTTTACCAATGTGCTATTACATTACGCTGTGCTAATATACATATATATATATATATATATATATATATATGTATATATATATATATATATATATATATATATGCATATATATATGTATATATATATGTATATATATATATATATATATATATATATATGTGTGTGTGTGTGTGTGTGTGTGTGTGTGTGTGTGTGTGTGTGTGTGTGTGTGTGTGTGTGTGTGTGTGTGTGTGTGTGTGTGTGTGTGTGTGTGTGTGTGTGTGTGTGTGTGTGTGTGTGTGTGTGTGTGTGCGTGCGTGTGTGTGTATGTGTGTGTGTGTGCGTGTGTGTGTGTGTGTGTGTGTGTGTGTGTGTGTGTGTGTGTGTGTGTGTGTGTGTGTGTGTGTGTGTGTGTGTGTGTGTGTGTGTGTGCATATACCAAAGTTTTTTTTCCACTTACAAGAGAAGTAGCCCAAAAACAAAGGCATAAAAATCACTCACATCCATTCCATCACCAACATACTCCACTCCTCTCCACCCTCTTCCCTCCCATTTCTCTTGGTACCTCTTGGATGATGGGTCATCCCTGTATCTTGTCCATATACCGGTATATACACGAGTATATATATATATATATATATATATATATATATATATATATATATATATATATATATATATATATACATATATGTATATATTAGAAGAAAGTAAACACTGGATTCGAAGACTCTGTTTGCTTTCTTCCAACACGATTCCTGGACTCCCTTTTTTCACACATATATATGTATATATATATATATATATATATATATATATACATATGTATGTATATATGTATATGTATACATGCATATTATGCATATACATATATATATATATATGTATATACATATATGTATATATATACATATATATATATATATATATATATATATAGTATATATGTAAGTAACCACTAGGAATATGAGAACTTGGTAGTCGAACGTTTTCGGCTATTTAAGACATTTTCGAAGGTGACCTCTGAAAATGTCTTAAATAGACGAAAACTTTCGGTTATCAAGTTCTCATTTTCCTTCTGGTCACTTGCATATTTTGTGAATCACGTATTGTTTGTGATTCCTTTGCATATAGGGATATGACTTTTTAACTTTTTGTAAAATTTTAATATTCCTGATGTTGCATTCGGTGGATATTTTCCTCCATGTTAGTTTTTTATGTTGTTTTATTTTGGAGATGTAAAGGCCTTCATTTTTGTTGTACACAGGAAGTGAGGGCCTGAGTGGGTGTCAGCAGCACTATTGGTAGAAGCTGTCTGAAGTCAATTTTACTAGCTGTAGTTTTGAGTGTGTGCCGTGTAGACAAAGAAACATTTACTTTACAATTTTACAGTTATGTAAATACTATGGAATAAGTTTTCTTACCATGTTGCATTCTCAAATACATATGTAAAATAGGTGGGTAATGAATACTTACATATTACTGGATGTTAGATACCTTTCGTGCATTACAATGAAAAATCTAAATTTGTTTAAATGTTCTTTGCAGCAGCCAATGTATTCTCCATTCTAATTTTTCATTCATGCATTCTGCTTTCAGATTCAAACATGTCTTTTAAAAGTAAACAATCCAAATCAGCGGTGGAATCAGCTGGAAAGAAATGGACACGGAATTTGACAACCACTACAAAACGCTGTCCAAGCATACCAGAAATGAAAGAGGACATAAATGAGATCATGTACAAAATGCCTTTGAGCAGGGGGATTGTTGGTAGATTTTTGGGGTTGTACGATGAACTCAAAAGGTGAGCAGACCGAATAAGGAAGACATCTTAAGTATTGCTGAAGATTTGGGAGAAACTTAGATTCCTTTTTATTTCTAAGCAGCAAGGTTCAGCAAAGGCTAACAAGATAGTGAAAATGTTTGAAAATATAAAAAGCGGCAAAATAAAGAATTTGAAAGAAATCTCACTCATCTTTTCGATATTACAAAACCTAGTTGAAACTGGCTTTGCAGTGAAGACAAAGAGCTTTAAAGTAAATAAATAGAATCAGGAGACCGGGTGGGATACACGGCTGAGAAAGTGGCTCCTGTGTCAACGATCCATCCTTCGAAAAGGCCAAGAAATTCATCAGAACCGCCAACAACTCAAGTGCAAAAGTTGAGTAGTAGTAGTGAAGAAGAAAATGACAGCACTGGTTCTGATGTTGCAAAAGAGTTTCTTCTAAAGGAACGAAAGTATCACGCAACAAAATATACTGCTAAGCTTGTATCAAAAGTGTCCTTGTCAACAAGGAAAGCATAAAATATTTGTCAAAAGTTGGCTGAAGAAGGAATAGATGCCCCCACACCATCACAAAAAAGAATTTGGCGTCGAATGATCAAGGATGCAGAAAGAGTCAAGAACCGGCTGAAAAAAAATATATTGGTGAAGAGGAATTTTGCTCTCATTTTAATGGGAAGAGAATTAACAATAAATAATATCAAGTGGTCTGTGTAAAGAATTTAGCAAGGATTCTTCGCCTCGGCATTTTGGCCTGTAAAAGCGGATCAGCCAATAAAAACCACCAAAGTGGCGTTGTTGTTGTTAGACTTCAGAGATAGTTCTGACAAAAAGGACGAGAAGAGCCTCAGTTTATTGGATGCCAACATCATATTTTCGACTTGGTTCTACGGCACGTGATGGATTCCTTTTTCTCAAGAAAATCACGGTCACCTAGCATCAACTTTTATTTCATTGATGATGTTTTGGCAGGCTATGCGAGCTTACAAAAAAGCTATTCTGGTATAGAAATAATGCCAATACGAGAAAACCCTGGATGGAGAGATGACTTCAGGTTTCTTTTATAGCTCTTTGAAACATATAAGTACTACCACGTGGAGGGAAAATGGCCTCATATGAAATAGCAAAGGCTGCCCTCCCTTCATAATTCTAGGTAGAATTTATGGGCAATCCTTAGATTGATTGCTTTTTTTTTTTTTTTCCAAAACGGAGAGATCAGCTGAAAGCTATTTGTGACTTCATTGCAGCTACATGGGCGAAGGCATGGTTCTCAAAGCAACACTATTTAGAAGACACTTACAATGAGCTGCATACTACAATCTCTAAATTGAAGTGTCCTAAGGCTTTGAAATATTTTTCCACCCACTGGATAAAGTAATGATCAGTGCTTCATGTGCATCGCTCAAATATGGTGACGGAGCGAGCTGTGAATCTGATGGAAGAGCTTCACAGCACTTGCAAAACTGACAAATATCTCAACAGCAATTTCATAAACAGTAACTCACAAACTTAAAAAAAATATAAAGTTTACTGTATGTTTTATTCATTTCCAAATAAATGCTTTTGTAAACAGAATTTTCTTTCGATACTTCAGCCTAATATAAAATCTCTTTAGGTACGGGATTTTTTTTTCACAATTTCACACACACACACAAAAAGTATTTTTGTGAGTTTTAGGCAAAAGTTAATCATTTGGCACTACAGGCTTTTAAATATGAAAAAGTCATATTATATAGGCCCTTCCCGTTTCTTCTTGGATTTATAGATACGATCTTCTGGTTCCTTCACTTTATTGGTTAATCTTAAGAAGAGTTCACTGCAGATTTTTACACATCTTTGCACAGAGTTTCCAGTATAGGATTATATATCGTTTTACACAGAGTTTGTAGTACACTTAGTATATATCGTTTTACACACAGTTCGCAGTACACCACTTACACAGAGCACGTCTATCAGACCGACGACCATTGGAGCTCTGTGCCGGGTTTTTGTTGCCGGAAGCGGCTGACTAAGCAAAGTTTTGAGGTGCGTTTTATCCTTATGTTTAGTAATTCCACCTTGAAAGTCCGTCGCCTCACATGGCTGGGACAACCCAATAATTACATACTATATTTTTTGTATAAGTCATAATATATACATATCCAGGGGGTGGCTCGTTAATATGTAATGTTTCCGTGTGTTACGTGGGTCGTGTCTAATGGCATCCATTATGTGTGTGTGTTCGTGAGTCCGTTTGTGGGCGCTCGTGGAGGTGCGCTCGGCTGGTAACATGCAGACTCAGCGATTTGAGCGGATATGGTAGGCGCCAAGAGTCTGGTTGGTGATTGTGACATCGAGTGGTGTTGGTGTTGCATGAGAATGGTGATGTATACATATCGCCCTCCCCCTGGGGTTAGGTGGCACCCGGCACCTAATGTTACATGGTTAACAAGGTATTGATACATATATACTATTATATAGTTATATAGTCAGAGACACAAAATCTTTGGGTGGTTATATGTGGAGAAGGGTGGGGGTGATGTTGAGGTGATTATGAGGTCCCAAGAGGGTACATTGAACTAGAAGCATGGGTATGCGATGTTGTGTCTCTGAATAGGGAATAAGGTTGTGTCTCACCAACATTACATATATTTTCAACTATTACATGAAAGTTTATATGATACTTCATGTATCACTGTTTGTAAGTCATATTTTCAACTATCACATAAGAGTTTATATGACATTTCACATATCACTGTTTGTAAGTCATAGTCTATGTTTTCTGGGAAACTCTTATCTACGAGTTTGTATGAGTATATATATGTCACTATAAGATATTGGTGAGACACAAGATAAAACTTAACCTAGGTTTACAGCAATTTGGAAAAAGGAGAAGAGAAAAAAAAACAGTTTCAAAGACTTATTTCATGCAAAAGTATTTTGTTAGTATCACTAGTACAAAAATTATGATTATGATTGAGAGGGCAGTGGAGGCATAGGGTAAAATTTTATAGTGTAGATCTAAGGAGTCCATATCAAGAGTAGTTGATTTATTTAGGAGACGTACCATGTCTATCTTACTTGGGAGGATGGTATCGGGGATCTTAGGGAGGGATGGAAGCGTTAGTTGGGTTATGGGACCTAGATCGTGGGTGGTGTTGAGAGTGCCTTGGTAATGGAGTTTGTTGGGGAGGAGCATTGAGTCCATCATATAGATGTGGCAGGTGTCTGGTAGAGTGATAGAGCCGTTGATCTTATGATGGGAGGGTGGTTTGTGTAGGCATATTACGGATACTAATGTGGGGTGGGGAAGAAATATGAAGTGTTTATGTCCTACGTGGGTGTGGTGTATTTGAGTGTTGTCTGAAGAGCGAAAATCACACGTCTCGGAAAAATTGACTTTGGGTGTTGTGAGTTCTGAGAGGCAAGGTTGAGACTTGGTTAATTGGAAATAGAAGGGGTAAGCTGGACAGATATGGAAGTTGGGTCGTGCTATCTTGCAAGCTGCCATGGTTTCCGGTGAGGTCAGTGAAATCCACTGGCCGTCTGTTGATTTTAGGATGGTGGAGGTTGGTAGGTTGAGGGTCATTGTGCGGTTTTGATAAGGGTAGGGGAAGGGATAAATTTCCCAAAGGGAGAATCTCTTGATCGGGTCCATAGGTATGTTGGTAAGAATAAATTCTTGAAAGATAGTTGATGCTAGGATGGGGTAGTAGTGTTGTATTTCATTCTGGAGGAAGAAGGGGGTGAGTTTCAATGTATTGTGAGCTTGTCGTAATGTTTGACTAAGTTGGGTTGGAGTGATCATTTGAGAGTTGACTATACCTGCGTGGGCGTTCCAAATATCTCTCTGGATAAGATTACTGTGACTCAGTAATCGGTCTAGTTGTTTGTCTAGTTCATTTAGGTGGTGAAGGAAGAAAAGGGCTATTTGTGAATTTGCAATCTTAGATAACTGGGAAGTTGTGAATGCTGTGAGGTGGTTGATCTTTTCAATTACTGAATTTATTGAGGTGGCGAGGAGATCGATGTTTTTAGAGTTTAGATCTATGATTTTACCCTGTCTGTTATATTTCCTATGTGTGAGTGGACTGTTTTTACGTCTTGTTCAGTTGCAGTCCCGAACAGGGATTTAGAGATGATTCCGATGAAGTCGAATAAACCGCGTTTGATTCCACTGTTCTTTGGGTCTTCATTTTCTGGGTTGGGGAGGTGGTATATTGTGTATTTGTTTGTGTTAATTTTTTCGTGTAGGGCGTTGACGTTGTGGTACAGTGTCATTGAGATTTCGTAGTTTTGATCTGTGGTGTTGGGTATTTGGGTGGAGATTTGTTGCTCTATTTGTAATAAGTTTTTGTGGATTTTTATGAGGGGTCTTATCAACAGTTCAGGTGAAATCCTTAGTTTTACCATTATGGAATCCTCTACGCATGCGGTGGTGCCATGGTTGTTGACGATTGCTCCTGGTATCAGTATGGATGTGGAGAGGGAGAGGTGCATGAGAAGGGGTAGCAGAAGTATGGGAGGCATCCTGTGGATGAAGGTTATGTTTTAGTGAATGAGGATATGTCTATCTGACTCTCGCTAAGGTTATAGTGGTCGGAAGGAAGTAGAGAAGTTTTTATAGATATGCGGAAGGGAGTTCTTATTGTAAATTGGCCATTTTAACCTCCACTGAGGGATGCATGACGTCCTGCATCTTCAGGGGCGAGAGCTAGAGTGCATGTTTAGTTGCGTCGACGTAGTGTCATGTGATGGGACTTGCGCTTGGGTGAGTTATGTGTTAGTGCGGTAAGTGGGTTGTAGTTGGGAGGTGGGGTTGGGTCGAGGTTAAGTTTAACTTTTCTCAACTTCTCTCCGTGTATGGTTACGGTTGTATGATCGGAAGGGTCCGTTAACAGGAAAACATTGTTGGGGAGTGAGGTTGTGACTGTGAAGGGGCCTAAGAACTTGGATTTGAGTTTGTTAGATCTATTAGAGTCTCTGACCATGACTGTGTCTCCAAGTGTTATGCTAAGTGGAGATGATCGTTTGTGTTGTTTTGTTTTTGTTCTTTCTTGAGCTACTTTGAGGTTTTCTCTGACTTGTTTGTATATACTTTGCATGCCTCTTTTTAGGCATTGGGTAAGGTTATCTAGGTTGTATAAGGGGGGTGGTGGTTGGTTGAATATTTGGTGGGGTAGGCGCATTCTTTGGCCAAAAATGATCTCATGGGGGGACATCTTTGTTGCGGAGTTGACTGTGCTATTGATACTAGCTTGTACCTGGGGTAGCTAATCTTCCCAACTATCCGAAAGATCGTTGGCCAAAGGTCTGAGGATTTCAAGCACTTTTCTATTTGTTCGTTCCACAACTCCATTCCCTTGTGGATGGTAGGCAGTGGCGAAGGTTTGATTTATGTTATATAAATGTGCTATTCGCGCATTACCTGGTTCTTGAACTCTGAACCATTGTCAGACAGCATTCGCCTGGGGATGTTGTATCTACAGAATATGTTGTTAACCAATGCTTTGGCCACAGTCTCTGCTGTCTTGTCCTGTAGTGGAACTAGGATTGTGTACTTTGACAGATAGTCGACTGCCGTGAGTACATAATTGGAACCTTGATGGCTCGTTGGCATTTTAAGTAGGTCAATGCCAAGTGTTTCCCATGGTTCAGCAGGGAGTGGAATGTCTTTGATATTGAGTTGTTTTGGGTCAGGTCCTCTGAATTGGTTGCAAGTCACACAATTATGTATGTGCGTGGTTATGTCTTTTTTCATATTTATCCAGAAGAAAGAATGCCTAGCAGTATTCAGTGTCTTATCCCTGCCCGAGTGGCCTCCCATTGCGCTGTCGTGCAATATGTGTAGGGCCTTGGGAACTTGGGCTTTGGGAATGACAGTAAATTCTCTGTCGTTAGTGGTTCTCCTTATGATTCCGTCGACCAGTTTGAGTTCCTCTATAGGGACAGGTGGTCGGGACTGTAAGGGTGTTCTTGAAAGTAGATGTTGTTTTAATTTAGACCATGTCGGGTCTTTGTCTGTTTCTTCTCTAAGGTCTTGCATAGGAATACAGGTTGTTTTTGTTAAGGTGGATATGTGGATTTGTCTGCTTAGTGAGTAGGCTACTACGTTATCCTTTCCAGCTAGGTATGTTATTTTTGGATCAAAGTCCAATAAGGTGGTTTTCCACCTAGCAATTCTGCCATGTAAGTCTTTAGAGTTAAAGAGGTAGACTAGGGGTTGGTGGTCTGTAAAAACATTTATCTTATAGCCTAGTATAAGATATTTAAAATGTTTCAAGCCCCATATCAATGCAAGTCTTTCTTTGTGGGTAGTTGAATAGTTACTTTCAGGCTTATTCAGTACTCTACTTGCGTAGGCTATGGGGTGCTCTTTCCCGTTTTCGTCTTTCTGTTGTAAGACTGCGCCTATTCCTTTAGAGGAGGCGTCGGTGTAAAGAAGGAATTCTTTCTTCATGTCAGGAAAGGCTAGGACAGGGGCTGTGGTAAGAGCATGTTTAAGTGTGTCGAAGCTTGCCTGTTCTGCTTCAGACCATTTAAAGGTCTCGCCTTGCCTTGTGAATTTGGTGAGAGGGTATGCTATGTGTGCAAAATTTCTTATGAAGTGTCTATAGTATGATGCTAGTCCTACGAAACTTCTTGTTTCATCTGCGTTTCTGGGGGTTGGGAAATTGGTTATTGTGTTTATTTTATCTGGGATGGTATGGATGCCTGTGGCGTCTACCTTATGGTCTAGGAAGGTGAGTTCCGTCTGTAGGAATTTGCACTTTCCTAGTTGGATTTTCAGTCCGGTGTTTTTGAGTCTTTTTGGGACAATCTCTAGTGTATGGAGGAGGTCCGTTTGTGTGGGACTATAGATGATGAGGTCGTCTAAGTAGACGAATAATGAGATTCCTATCATGTCGCTGAAAATGCGAGTCATTAGTCTCTGTTGGGTTGAGGGGGCATTCTTAAGGCCAAAGGTCATACGCTCTCTAATATACATACATGAATATATATATATATATATATATATATATATATATATATGCAAAGAAATCACAAAAACACGTGATGAATTATTTTTGCAGAAACCACCGGGAAATTGAATAAAAAAAATAGATACCGACCGTTTTTGTTCATTAAGACATTTTCAAAGGTACAGAAAAACAATACAAAAAGAAACAATATATACATAAGAAGACAGAAGATATTCGGAAATGTCCCATGTTACATATTGTCATACACAATATTGTCAATAATAATATTGTCCAAATTAAATAAACCCAAACTCAAGTTCATATTATTTATAAAAAAAATAATAATAATAATAATAATTTCCCGGTGGTTTCTGCAATATATATATATATATATATATATATATATATATATATATATATATATATACATATATATTATACATATATACATATATATGTATTCAGTTTATTTCTCAGTTATCATCATCGTCATCAGTCAACATCAACATTGATATCATTATTGTCGTCACCGTTGTCATCATCCCGTCGTCTCGTCGTCTCGTTGTCTCGTCGTCTCGTCGTCTCGTCTTTTTTAAGGCATCCATCTTACTATGGAGTGCAATGGATTACAACAGATTACATTGGTAAAGCCGGTAACAGCCTTCGATTCAGAACAAAACAATAAACAAGTACATAAACAAATAGATAATGAATAACTAAATAGATAATAAGTAGATAAATAGATAGATAAATTGAATTAACCAGTCAATAAAAATTAATAGTTAAATCGATCAATCAATCAATAAAGAGAAAAAATGAAACTAGATACAAAAGCAGGAAGAGGGGAATGTCTGTTGAGGAAGGAAGGGAGAGGACGGAAGACAGAGGTGAGTGGAGAATGGTTGTATATGGATGATGTGTGATTGCATGAGGAGGAATGGGCGGGGGGTGGGGGGTGGGGTAGTATGTGTGAGTAAATTTTGACGCAGCCCGAAGGGATTTCTCCCCGTCCTCTCCTTATATGCAAGAGGGGTCGGAGAGGGGGGGTCGCCGATTAAATGAAGCGGCCTTGCTGTGGATGTGCTGTGTCTTGCGACACTGCTTCTGACCCAGGGCGGTGGGCAAGGTGCAGGGATGACCCGTCATCCAGGAGGTGCTCAGATGAGAGGGAGGGTGGGAGGGGTGTGGAGTGTATTTAGGGATGAAATGGGTGGGAGTGTTTTTATGCCTTTCCCTTTTTGGCTACCTCCCTTGAAAGGGGGAAAAAGCCTTGGTATATGTATGTATGTATGTATATATACATATATATATATATATATATATATATATATATATATATATATGTATATATATATATATATATATATTTATGTATTTATGTATATATATATATAATTGTATATATATATATATATATAATTGTATATATATATATATAATTGTATATATATATTTATATATATATATATATATATATATATATATATATATAAATATTTACTGATGATCTTCAGGCTGACTTAATATTCTACATGTTTCGCTTTGAAATATGTTTGGAGATTTCATTCTGATAGTTGTACCTCTTAGTTTGTTACCTCAAAATTATATGAAAGCTTCTAGATCATTGGTATTCGTTCTAAGTTTTGTTTTGATAAACGCCAGGTAGTTCTGTTCAGTTCAAGATTACTCGTGGCCATAAGAAATACTGCAAGACACAATAAAAATAAGCAAACTTCTTACGAGTCTGCTAAAACTATTTTTTTTTTTCTTTCTTTTTTTTTGTGTATTCTAATCTAACTTACTCTGTTAAATTTTCTATACCCATTTATCATAACTAGCTATGTATAGATTATTTTGTCACATGTGAGGAGATGAACTCGATTATTAAATACACATTTAGGGAGCGCTGACATTAATATTGTTTTCAAATGCATAAACCTAGGTTAAGTCCACAGTGGTCACCAGTGACGGTCATATGCCCAGGCAATCCAAATGTAAACAAAATTAATAGCTTCGGCCACTTTTATGCACCTTCACGCGGAACCTCTTCGTCTTTCCTTAAGGGTCAATTAAACATATACTGTACATCCTATGGGCTCATCACCTTTAAGTTCCTCTTCAGTGACCCAATTCAGCAGGTAGTATATAGCTTCAACACGGAAAAGCGCTCTCTCTACTCTCTCTCTCTCTCTCTCTCTCTCTCTCTCTCTCTCTCTCTCTCTCTCTCTCTCTCTCTCTCTCTCTCTCTCTCTCTCTCTCTCTCTCTCTCTCTCTACTCTCTCTCTCTCTCTCTCTCTCTCTCTCTCTCTCTCTCTCTCTCTCTCTCTCTCTCTCTCTCATCCCAATAAGGGCGATTTTAAGTAGTTAAGGAAACTAATTTTGACCCTCCCTCAACGTGTCTCAGAAGGATGAGACTCTTTGGGACAGGTATCTGGCCCTTCAACTGCACAAAATTGCCCTTATTTAATCTGACCGAAAAGAGTTAAAGTATCTTACCGTAATGAAAGGGTTAGTAGCTGAGAAAAGTTCTTTATGCTAACATTCTAAGGTTTCGGAGCAATTTTCATCAAATACATTTGACAAAAAATAAACAAATAAAAGAAAAAATAAGAGGGTTTGTATGACTCGTGCATTTGACAAAAATAGAAATGAGTGTGAGAGAACGAATGAACGAACGTATGAACGACCAAACTTCCAAATGGATAAATGAATGAACGAATGAATGAATAAATGAATGAACGAACAAACGAACGAATGGACAAATGAATGAACGAGTGAATGAATGAATAAATGAATGAACGAACGAACGAACGAGCGAGCGAGCGAACGAACGAACGAACGAACGAACGAACGAACGAACGAACGAACGAACGAACGAACGAACGAACGAACGTACGAATGAATGAATGAATGAATGAATGAATGAATGAATGAATGAATGAATGAATGAATGAATGAATGAGTGAATGAATGAATGAGTGAATGAGTGAATGAGTGAATGAGTGAATGATTGAACGATAATAATGGATACGATTATAAGTTATTTGGAAATTAGCTGACCTAAAGGGAATGTAGATAAGCCTGATACAATTCTCTTTTGTTAAAAGTACATTTTGCTCGGTGCAATTATCAGCCTACCATAGGAAAGGGTGGGTGACACGCATCATACCTGGCATCATATTTGGGTAAACACGTTGGTAGGTTCAGTTAGAAATATCAGCCTCGTACTTTGCAGCTTGAAGCTAAACAGACCCACTCAAAAACAAAGAATTAGTGCTCTAGACAATCGTTTGATGATCATCATTGAGCCATGAAAGATCATCGTCGAGCGATATTCGCACCAAGCATAATGTTCCATAAACAATTCGTTACGAATACATTTTTTGCTGATTTTATATTGGCTCATGTCGTCGGAAGGTTTTATTCATCCCGGGTGAGGACCTTGTCCTGAAGGGCTTGATACTGGTTAAGATCATCTAGTGATATCGAATATACGACAAAATCACACATAATGAGGACAAAATACAGATTAAATGTAGCACATATTTTATTGAAACAGAATCAATGACTATGAAGGTATATTGGTTTGGATAGGGAGTTTATCCACATGTATTGTGAGGAACTGCTCAATTTACACAAATCTTGCATAGATATATATTAATTCCTATGATGTATATACCAGGGAGCATATTGCTCTTGCTAGATTCATAATTCCTTTAGAGTCAGTAGAAGATAATATTATCTAGTTAACAAGTCCACTGTTTACTATAAGTGCATACCTATAATATAATACAGTTTCCAACACCCTCCATTAATTCATCCAAAAACTTTCTCCCATAAGATCTAAGCAGAGACCAAACCTATCTCGCCTAAAGGAGTGAACATTACACACCTAATCCAATCTCCAAACGATTTAATAAACAACTAAAGGTTTGACATATTTGGTTCTTTTGTAGAGCATAGATTATAAACTACCTGTGGGATTTTGTCCTACATATGCGGTATTTTTTCCTGTGGGATTTTGTCATGCGGGATTTAGTCTCCGGGATTTTCTCCATATCTGAGTGATATATCTATGTTATTTTGTTTTATTTAATTTTATTTCAAATTTATTGTATTTTGTTTTATTTTTCATTTTAACTTTTTATTTATATTGTTTTACTTTTTGTTCTAATCTATTTGATTTTGTTTTTCCTTCGTTTTACTTGGTTTTGTTGACTTTTTCCTTGCCGAAATTAAATGTGTATTTGATATCAATTGCACCCCTATTTTTATTTTGATAGTCAAGTTTTCTTTAGAAAACCAGTTACATCCTGGTCTATTTACATTTAGCGTAATAGGAAGTTTCACAAGGTTGAATGAAATTTGACTAATGCAAATGAAAGAATAATAAAGAAAACGACAATCTCCGCCAAGTTGAATATATAATAAGAAACGTACAAATGGGTGATAGACTAGTTTCTAGCAATCATCAGGAAATAAGATCTAGCATTAAATGAAAAAATTGATAAAAATAACATTTTAGTATCAGACTAACCATTTTTGAAAAGATGAATAGATATCTGGGACAGTTTAGAACAGGTCCAAGTAGTAATAAAACTGCCTTGGGTCATGAGAGTGAAGTAGGTAGCATGGTCAACCGTAGGTCATTAACGAGGGCAGGGATCTAGTCCTAAATCAATAACGGGGTCAGCGGTCCAGATGAAATGTACAGTGAGGACAGAAATGAAGTCAGCCCGGGGTTCATTAACGTAGGGGTCTAGACCTAGGTCAGGTCACGGTGAGAG
>NC_134811.1:44960325-44967825 GCF_046742065.1 Oratosquilla oratoria | reverse complement strand
GAAGCCGAACGAATGTCGAATGTTGTCATTCGTATGAGCAAGGCTGGGTGTTGAGACGGATTCAAATCTTCGATCGCAGTAGGCGGGAAATTTGAAAGTCGTATTCGATTCATGGTTGGCTATAACATCCCCCTCCGGAAGTCCAGCATAACGGGGGAGGGGGGGTAGCTGGACTAGGGCGTACTTAGTCACTGTGAATCGTCTAGGAGGTTGGTAGCTCTCCTAGACAGAGTGTCAGCAATGATATCTTCTCCTTTAATGTGGACCATCCTAAAATTGAGGGCTTGGAGGACAAGGGCCCACCGGAGGACTCGTTGATTGGAGAGACAGGCCATCTCGATGAAGGTAAGAGGTTTGTAGTCGGAGTAGACGAGCGTTACAGGATACGTCAGGTAACACTCAAAATGTTTGAATGTAGAGACGAGGGCTAAGGCCTCCTTCTCCACTGTAGAATATGACCGCTGGTAGGGTAGCAGTTTGGCAGAGTAGTGACACACGGGATGCAAAGCCCAGGTGTTGTCGTCTGCCTGCAGCAAGACCCCTCCTATCCTTTCTCGCGATGCGTCTATGTGGTGAACGAAGGGTTGGGAGTAGTCAGGGGTATTCAACACCGGTTCGCTGCTCATGAACTGCCAAAGGGTCTCGAAGGAGCGTTTGGAGGCTGGAGACCAGGCGAATTTCTCCTTGGAAATGCTGAGGGCTGTGAGAGTGGCCGCAATGAAGAAAAGTTGCGGCAGAAACGGTGGTAGAAATCCGTCATCCCCAAGAACCCTTTGAGAGATTTCCGGTTGAAGGGTACAGGGAAGTTTAGGATAGCCTCCACGTTCGCCTGCTTAGGTCGGTACTGTCCGTTTCCCACCTTATGCCCCAGGTATGATATTGTCGCACTACCAACGATGGACTTAGACAGGTTGACGACAAATCCAGTGGTGGCGAATCGATCAAGAAGGGCGTCCAGCTTGCAGAGGTGTTCTCCCCAGGTATTTGCTAAAATAAGAATGCCGTCTAGATAAACAAAAGTGTCAGAGAGGCCGGCTATAATATAATTAATAGCACGTTGGAAGGTGGCACGGGCTTTGTAAAGGCCGAAAGGGGTAATAAAGGAGAATAAGGTTTGGGCTCTGGTGGTTAATCTGATTTGGTGGTAGCTAATAATCAGGTCCATCTTAGAAATGAAAGGAGCTCTTCCCACTTGATTCACGAGGGTGTCAATGCAGGGTAACGGGTAGCAGTCCTTGACTGTCACCGCGTTGAGCTTCCGGTAGTCGACACAGAGCCTCCACTCGTCATTACCTTTCTTCGGGACTAGAAGTGACGGGGATGCCCAGGGGGAGCGGCTGGGTTCAGTTAGTCCGTTCCCTACAGGTAGGCCACTTCTTTCTGCATCTTTTCTGCCTTGTGGGGGTTGATGCGATAAGGGGCCTGGTGGATAGGAAGGGTATTATCATACAGTTTAATATTACCCGAAAAGACGGAGGGGTGTTTCTCGAATAACAGAATTATGCTTTCCCGTTTCGTTTCATCTAGGTGCCCAAGGCATTGACTAGGGTCTGCAAAGAGTGTAGAGTTGGACTTGAGAGCAGTCGTATCGATCTCTCGAAAGTTAGGATCATCGGTAAGGGGTCATTTTACAAGGCACGATGCTAGTCTCTCTAGCACATCAGTAAGCTTTCTACGGACGTACTCTTTCATTAGATTGGTGTGAACAAGTGTATAATCTTTACGACGGTCAGGAGGACTATGTAATTTTGCTTATCCAGCTGATGAGAAACTACATATGGGCTCTGGAATTTGAGAGAAAGAGGGGTCCCTGGGACTGGTAGGAGAAGTACCTCATAACCTGGATTTCGTAACTTTAACCTTTTTATCAAAATGAGCCTTCATTTTTTGTTGAAAAGTCATTGAATTTTTCAAGGCAATGCTTCTTACTATGTGCAGTTAACTTTTTAATTTATCCAAGAACTGATTCACTGTCTGGTTAGGATATTGAGGAGTTTCCTGGTACCACAGTTCTTTTAGAACCTTGAGGGGCCTTCTTATCTGGCGCACATACAGCAGTTCAAAGGGAGAGTATCCCAACGACTGTTTAACCGTCTCTCTGATAGCGAACAGCATTAGAGGTAACCCCTCATCTCAATCTGAAGAGGATTGATTGCAATATTTTTTAGCATTGACTTGAGAGATTAATGAAAACGTTCTAATGCCCCTTATGATTCGGGATGATAAGCAGAGCACAGAATTTGGGAAATACCTAGCTCCTTTAGGATATTGGCAAAGAGGTTGCTCGTGAAATTAGTTCCTCGATCGGATTGAATTTCTTTTAGCAATCCTACTTGGGTAAAAATTTTCAACAAGGTGTCAGCTATAAATTTGGCATTTATTTTCTTAAGAGGAAAAGCTTTAGGATACCTCGTTACCGGGCACATGACAGTAGGAATGAATTTATTTCCCATTTTGGTCTTAGGCAGAGGTCCAACACAGTCTATAATAATTCTGTCAAAGGTCTCATCAGGAACTGGAATGGGGTTTAAGGGAGCCTGAGGAATTTTCTGGTTCGGCTTGCCCACCATTTGACAAATGTATCAAGACCTTACATATTCTGAGATTGTCTTTTTTAAACTAGGCCCAAGAATAACGGTCAGAGCAATTGGAAGGTTTGCTACATCTCATCAAGATATCATCCTGGTAGTAGTAACCTGGAAAATGGTCGACCTCTTACCTGGAATCGACCGCTAGTCTATGGAAATTCTTTAAGGTTGGATCATCATGTTGAACTTTGATTAGGCTCTCTCGGGAAACTATTTGGTTGGAGAGATCAAATTTATAAGACACATTAATATTAGCGAGGGGAGTTTGAGATCTGGTGATTGCGCACAGGGGAAAAATGTCAGGGTGAAGGTGATCTTCCACAACAGTAGGGGTCGTGTCACTAGGGAACTTTATAATATCTGGAGGAGGAACAATCATAGATCCAGCTAGATCATTTCCTAAGATGAGATCAACCCCGGGGACAGGCATAGGGTTTTTCCAGACGCCAACTTCTACTTCTTTCTGAAACAATTTACACTTTAAAAACACCCGAGCTAGCTCGATGGACTGGGTAGAGGATAAATCACTGACAGTTACTTTCCTTCCTCTTATTTATCTCAGGTAAAGCCTGTTTGCTGACTATGGACTTAGCTGTTCCAGTGTCTCGTAGAATTGTAGTAGGAAAAAGGGGGCTTTTCTCATCAGTAGAAATGTCACCATGGGACTTGAAATCTTTAAAGGCATCTTCACAGGGAGGAAAGGTAACTTTCACTACATGGGTCACTGGTTTATGAGGACCGTAAGATTTTGGTCCAGTATACGGGTTACGTGCTTTCGACCCACTAGGGTAATTTTAAATTCTGCAACCTGGCTCTTGGCATCGAGTGATGTGATGGCCAGGTTTTTTACAGTAGTTACAGGGAGACGAGAGGGGGCTAGGAATAGAAGTCTTTTCTGCCTGCTTATCATCGGGAGTGGCAAGGGAACCTACTGAAAGCTTTACAAAATTGCTTCCCCAATGTACGTTCAACCTTTGAAGTACTGGAAATTGATTGGCAAGTAGGGATGCTTCAGTTAAATCAAGGGCATGTTTCCCATTTAAATGAAGCATGACTTGGGATGGAATTCTACGTTTATATTCCTCGAGGACCATCAAGTTAACGAAAGCCATTGTTTAGAGATTCTGAGTTTTTCAGAGGCAAATTCGACAAAGGTCGAGTTAGGTGATTTCGTCAAATTTCGGAACTATTGACGGTAAGACTCAAGGGTAACTTGATAGGCACTGAGCATACTAGATTTGACTAATTCATAGGAAGAGTACTCCTCAAGACTGTTGAAGACTTTGGCGGCTGTTCCTACCAATTTGCGTTGAATAATCCATACCCATTCTTCTACGGGCCAGTTTAAGTGCTCAGCTAGACGTTCAAATTGCCTAAAGAAGTATTCTGGGTCTGACTCATTAAAACTAAGAATAGAGGTAACTTGGTTATTCAATAGGAGGGCAGATTTATTATTCCTATCTATGTCAGCCAACGTTAGTTTACGCTGTTATTCTAACTCTAGTTCTTTTTTACGCTCACGTTGTCTTTCTCTGTCATGTTCCTCCTTTTTCAGATCAGGCTCACGGTCTTTCTCTCGTTCTTTCTCACATTCTTTTAATTTCATTAATTCAAGTTCCCGATCTTTCGTTTCTCACTTTCTCGTCTCATTCTTTCTCTCTCTAGTTTACTTTTTTTCTAATTCTAAGGATACAACTGATCTATTCAAGGGAGAATGGGAGGAGCGTGGGCTTAAGGCTGATAGGGGGGGGTCACTGTTGCTTACATTCGGGTCTGTTTCAGTTACGTCACGAGCACTCTCCAGGTGAATTAATTTGAATGTTTCTGCATCCAGTTCAAATGAAGCTACGAGGTGTTTAATAATCCCTCTTTTAAGTTCAACCTTTCTTAAGGTAGAAAGGCCATTAATTTTGTAGGTTTGACCCAACAGTCTCCAGTCCTTCTTCTTGAGATCACACTCTAACTAATCCATTGAAGGATTATTAACAAAAGTATCTATATTGAAAACCATTTTAAAGGTAAGAAGGGGCTAAGTTTGACTTAAGGTGGTTGAGTATGTCTTTACTCGTAGAATTTCACTCCAGAGTATTAATGTTAACCAAATCTTGGACTTCACATACGAAAATGATTTTAATTCACTGTTCGGGTGGAATGAAATTGATGATGGGTCTCTGTAAGAACCCGGTCTACGAATACTTATTCTATAGACAGTATGTAGACTAGGGTATCAGCGCTCAGAACTACACGCTCGAAACTACAGATAGTCTACTAAGAGGTTTCCCGATAGTAAAGAGGAAAGTTCACACATAGACTGTCGCTGCAGCATAATATGGCTAAATAATGGTCTGAATCTTAGAATACATAGCTTACTGTGAAGGTATAGTAAACTTTAGAAGCTGTGAGGGGATAGTATGAATCTCCTAGGCACAGATACTGAGGAAAAGGTCGCTATAACGGGGTCATAACAATGGTTTCACGAAAGGCTACAGCAAGTGGGTAGTTTGAAAGGACGCTAGTTAACTCGGGGGGGGGGGGGTAGTTGAATACCGGAAATTATTTGTTCGAGTTACTGCAAACTTGATAAATAGAGGTTCTCCTTTGGAACCGATTGAAAATGTTGGGCATATGAATGTCGGGATCTCACACTTCGAATAATCGACACCTTAATGTTTTACATCTTATCATCTAACCTAACGTAATATTGGTATTTTAAACACAAATAAAACATGTATAATTTTAAATCATATCATCTAACCTAACGTAATATTGGCATTTCAAACACAAATAGAGCATGTATAAATAGTTCAGTGATAGTGAGTGTATGGAAGTAATGAACCAAAATGGGAATCGTACGTATTATTAAGTTTGGCCTGAGTTGATGGAAAGTATGTAACTAATTTCGAGTCTAGGGGTAAGTCGAATTCCAGTTCGGGAGCAAGCCCGTAACAACAAAGTGGAATGTATAGAGATTACAGGTAAATTAAGGTACGTACGATTAGCAGCTCATATAAGACTGGAATGTAAACAAGGTTATAAGGAAGGTTGGTTAATATAGAAGTATGCATGAAACTTAAATAATCTATATTTATGACAAAAGAAAAACAAAGATTTACTGCTTTTACATTTACCAGCATACATTCACAGTATTCTGAAAGGTCTAACATATCTACATTCCTAAACACATACAACAAATCAAATAAACAAAACAGTCCAAGACACTGGTTTACACTAATACTTGCGAAAACACGTGGTGTACCGATCTACAGCGGCGAAGGGGTGAGACCAGGAAGGCGAAGTCCATGGGGGGGGGGGGGGTTAGATAAGAGAGAGTCGGCTAGGGGCCGGTCCCCTTTATATAGTCGAGGGGGACGTGGCTTAGCGGTTCATGGACATACTTTGAAGCCCAACGTATGTCGTACGTGGTCATTTCGTATGAGCAAGGTTGGGTGTTGAGACGGCTTCAAATCTTCGATCGTAGCAGGCGAGAGATTTGAAAGTAGTATTCGATTCACGGTTGGCTATGTATATATATATATATATATATATATATATATATATATATATATATATATATATATATGCAAAGTAGACCACTTGGAAAAAGAAACTAACGAAGCAGAGCGCTTTCGTATATTACATCTTCAGTGCAACAAGTACATAGTGATAGGAATACATAGACATTATATACATGATACAAAGGGGACTAGGACAGTTTTGAATAAGCATACCGACCAATTACCCCCTAGAGAGCGGAAGGTCATTGTCAATTATCTTACGATGGTCGGGCGACATTAAGTCACAGTCGCCAAGGGGAGCTGAAGGTCATTGTCAATTATCTTACGATGGTCGGGCGACATCAGGTCACAGTCGCCAAAGAGAGCGAAAGGTCATTGTCAATTATCTTACGATGGTCACAGTCGCCAAGGGTCACTGTTTCTACTACTTATATAGGGCGACATTAAGTCAATTTGTTGGATTACATTTTACATGATATTATCTTACTAATTTCTTGACAAATGAAATTATCAAGTTTGTACAAGCCTTTGTCAAGAAATTAGTAAGGATGTTTTGTATTCTGTTTTGTGTCATGTTTTTTGTTTTGTGTTATTTTTTGTGTTGTGTTTTGTGTTGTGTTTTGTGTTGTATTTTGTGTTGTCTTTTGTGTTGTGTTTTGTGTTGTGTTTTATGTTGTGTTTTGTTTTGTGTTTTTGTTGTGCTATATGTTGTGTTTTGTGTTGTATTTTGTGTTGTGTTGTGTTGTGTTGTGTTGTGTTGTGTTGTGTTGTGTTGTGTTGTGTTGTGTTGTGTTGTGTTGTGTTGTGTTGTATGTTTTGCTTTGTGTTTTGTGTTTTGTTGTGTTTTATGCTATTTTGTGTTTTATGTTTTGTTTTGTTTTTTGTGTGTTTCGGGTTGTGTATGGTGTTGTGTTCGTGTTGTGTTGTGTTGTGTTGTGCTGTGTTGTGTTGTGTTGTGATGTGATGTGTTGTGTTGTGTTGTGTTGTGTTGTGCTGTGCTGTGCTGTGTTGTGTTGTGTTGTGTTGTGTTGTGTTGTGTTGTGTTGTGTTGTGTTGTGTTGTGTTGTGTTGTGTTGTGTCGTGTTGTGCTGTGTTGTGTTCTGTTGTGTGTGTTGTGTTGTGTTGTGATGTGTTGTGTTGTGTTGTGTTGTGTTGTGTTGTGTTGTGTTGTGTTGTGTTGTGTTGTGTTGTGTTGTGTTGTGCTGCGCTGTGCTGTGCTGTGCTGTGCTGTGATGTGTTGTGTTGTGTTGTGTTGTGTTGTGTTGTGTTGTGTTGTGTTGTGTTGTGTTGTGTTGTGTTGTGTTGTGTTGTGTTGTGTTGTGTTGTGTTGTGTTGTGTTGTGTTGTGTTGTGTTGTGTTGTGTTGTGTTGTTATTATTATCATTATTATTATTATTA
>NC_134811.1:44942825-44955325 GCF_046742065.1 Oratosquilla oratoria | reverse complement strand
CCCAGGATCTTTCCCAAGGAAATCCTCTGACAGCTGGAGGCACTTGAAGAATGTCATTGTGGCTGAGGTGACAAAATCCGAGAGGTCCTTCGAGCTGGCGGAGAGTGGCGGAAGCCTCTTCGAAGGGTCGTTCGGGGTTACCCTTTGAAGATTCGTCACCATTTTCTTCTTCTCTGCCACTGTGACGCGGTCGTCAAAGAAAGCAAGGGCGACAAGCACTTCCGACACGTACCACAAGTGGCGATTGAATGCGGTCGAAGCTGCCTTGCCAATGGCTTTGATGGGGAATGCCTCCAGGGCTTGAAGGAAGTCAAGATCGTTTTTCGGAGCGAAGACAGCGGAGGGGGCCTCGAACCAGTACTTCATGTAAAATTTTGTGATAAAGATGGCCACTTCCTCCAGATGGTTCCATGTCGCTCCGCTCCATGACGGCCACCGAGGAGGTCCAGATCGATCTTCGATGGGGTACTGGGTTTTGAAGAGAACCAACTTGAGTGTGTTGATAGCACGAGCCATCCATCTCGCCCGATGGATTCCTCCGGGCTGCTTGAATCGGATCCCTCTCGGGGGATGATCACCGAGAAAAATGATGGTCAGCTGGAGGAGTTCCTTGTAATCATCCCTCGGTTGTTGCTGTTGGAGCTGAGTCTTGCTGCGTAGTAGATATTGGAAGAGGAGCGTTGGAGCGTTGCCTCGTAGTAGGTGCTGGACAAGTAGCGTTGCCTCGTAGTAGGTGCTGGACAAGGACCGATGGAGCGTTGCCTCGTAGTAGATGCTGGACGAAGAGCATTGGAGCTTTACCGAGTCGTAGATGCAGGACAAAGAGCGTTGGAGCGTTGCCTCGTAGTATATGCTGGACGAGGAACGTTGGAGCGTTGCCTCGTAGTAAATGCTGGACGAGGAGCGTTGTCTCGTAAGTGTTGCTTGGCGATGCACTGAAGAGCGTACAGTTGGTAAGTGGCTGTGTTCGACTGGAGTGTAAATCTCTGATGTATCTTAGTACTTGTAATCCGCTAATCCGTAGTGTAGAGTGTCAGCTTAATTTCTACATTGGTCGGCAAATAAAGTCTGGTATTGTTCTTTTCTTTAATGTGCCGGACAGCTTTCTGGCTTCAGATACAAGGTAAGCTCCGTTCAAAACTCGGAGGGTTGCCAGAAACCTTTTATATATACATACATACATATACCAAGGCTTTTTTTTCCCTTACCAGGGGGGTAGCCAAAAAGGACAAGGCACAAAAACATTCCCACCCATTTCATCCCCGAAAACACTCCACACCCCTCCACCCTCCCTCCCATCTTAGCACCTCCTAGATGACGGGTCATCCCTGCACCCTGTCCACTGCCCTGGGTCAGAAGCAGCGTCGCAGGACACAGCACATCCACAGCAAGGCCGCTTCATTAAATCGGCGACCCCCCCTCTCCGTCCCCCCATATAAAGGAGAGGACGGGGAGAAATCCCTTCGGGCTGCGTCAAAAATTTTTGCTCCCACACTACCTCACCCCCATTCCCCCGTCCAATCCACCTCATGCATCACAACATTTTCCATATACAACCATTCTCCATTCACCCCTGTCTTCTGTCCTCTCCCGTCCTTCCTCAACCGACATTCCCCTCTTCCCCAAAGCCCCCTTCACCCCATCCATCCATCTCATCCTAGGACGTCCCCTCATGTTCACTCCCTCCACATCTGCCTTCCATACCTCCTTTACTAGTCTTTGTTCACTCATTCTTTCCATGTGTCCAAACCATTCTAATACTCTTTCATCCACCCTATCTGCCAAAACATGGATATAAGAGGGTTCTCGCCTCGACTTGAGCAACGGCGATGAAGAGTATTATGTATTCCTTTGAAAAGATTATTGAAATCTACTACTTTGACATTTACGTAATCATTGAAGTTGTAAATGGGAGGTAATTCTGAAAGAAGATCATATGAGAGCCTTTTGTCTGAGCCAAAGAGGACAATATGAGAAGATTCCGATATTGTCCTAATAATGGAACTATTTATACAAGCTTTAATCATGGGGACATTTTCATCTCAAGAAGGGTGAAGATCAGAAGCAAGATGTCTCAGAACATTGAGAATCTTTCTATTCTGGTGTTCAACTAGTTATTTGAGCTAGGGTGATAGCCAGTAGTGTTGCTTTTCTTGATGTTAACGTATCAACAAATATATGAAAGAATCTCATTGTTGAATTCAGCTGATATGACCTTTCTGAATCGCGGAAGCGTGGCAAGCGTTAATGTATGCGTGTATATCCTTCCTCATGGTTAACCAAAAATATTGCAATCTGTTTTGTGTAACGCATTTTTCCTTGCCAGGGTGTGCAGCAATAGGTGAATTGTGTATAAACTTTAAAAATTCTGAAATTAAATCCGTAGGCACTACAAGTTGAAACACTGATTTGTTGGATTCATGCTTGTTCGTTAGTGTTGTTTTGTGATACAGAATGTCATCCTGTAATTGTTGATATTAGGGGGAAAGTTATCTGTGTCAGTTGTGTCTGCAGATGGAAGTATATGACATGTTTCCAAAGAAGGTCTTATTTCTACGCTGCGGCAACGCACGTTTGTGTAAGGTTTACTGAAAAAAGATTCTTTAACAAAATGAAAGGTGGGCATGAACGCTTGCATGATAAGGAACCAGCGGGCAAGTTTTCTTGAAAGATTATTTCGTTTGAAGATGCGTAAGGTTGGATGATGATCTGTAAATATGTGTATCTCGTAATCAAGGATCTCTTTGAAATGTTTGGTTTTAAGTGCGTATGTAATGGTTCTTTGTCTGTGACTGAGTAATTTCGCTCGTGTTTGTTGAGTATGCGACTCGCATAGGCAATTGGTCTTAGTGTTGTACCGTGGTGTTGCATGAGGACTGCGCCAAGTCCTGTGTAGGACGCATCAGTGTAAATTGTGAATAGAAGCTTGTAGTTTTGGAAAGCAAAGACATGTGCCGTGGTTAAGAATTTATTTAAGTTATTAGAGGCTTTCTTTGGGTCAGGTGTCCAAATGAAGGGAGTGTCCTTCTTAACTAGTGAATGTAATGTCTGCAAAAACCTGGTGACCAGGGAATGAACGTTTGTGTTCTACAGAAGTAGGGCGTGGAAAATCTATGGCTACCTTGACCTTGTCCAGCGAGGTTAAATTCCTTGTTAATTAAGGACATGCCCTGGGAAACGCATTTCTTTCTTAAGGAAGGGGCACTTCTTAAGTTTAAGTTTGAGACCTGCTTTTTCTAGTCGTGAGAAGACAGTGCGTAGTGTGTAAATGTTCGCTAACAGATTTGGAAGCTATGATCACGTCAACGAGGTACTGAACGACCTAGGATACCTGCAAGTACTGTGTGCATGAGTCGTGTAAATACTGAAGGGGCTGATACAAGGCCTCTGATGTGCCAAAAGCTATCAGAGGCCTAGACTCTGGGGCAAGGGGAATCTAGAAATATCCCGACATAAGGTCTAAGGTCGTGAACACTACGTTGTTTTCACCGACGGAGTGGAAGATATCTTGTAAGAGAGGGACTGGGTGTCTATCTGGTTGTATTAGTTTATTTAACTCTCTGAATTCTACTACAGGGCGTAAGTAACCACCAGGTTTAGGGACTACAAAGAGAGGGAAGTTCCATTCGCTGAAGGATAATTCAACGATATCTTGCGCAATCATGTCTTAGATAAGGTTATCTACAAGCATGTGTTTGCTGTATGGTAATCTATATGTGGGAATGTAACATGGTATAGAGTTCTCACGAAGGGATATATGATGCTGAATAAGATTAGTGACTCCAAGGGGTTCACCTTGAGTTCCAATGGTATGTCTAAACTTGTTGGAAAGTGCAATCAAATAAGATTGTGCACCAGGGAAGTCTATTGGGTTGAAATGTGATGCATCAATGGGTTCCTGTGCTGAAGGCACGTCAGAAATTTTGGCACAAACTTGAGAAGTTGGGAATTTGTCATCCATGATTTTGATACATAAAGTATGTTCTTCGAAATCACAAACATTTGTACCAATTGTGAGATGGAGGGGTGCGTTAGTGTCATTAGCAATTAAAATACAAGTATGACATTTCTTTGACGTAGAGCTGATGACTGGAAGCAGGGAAATGCCATTGATATGGCAGGTTTCAGGCATACAGAATAAATCGGTGTCTTGTGCTTGAAAAACTCGTAAGTGTATTTTTGTATACTTACGAGGGAACAGCGTCTTAGGGTTGATAAGCACTGCGTGAGTGTGTTTAAATATAGATAGCACTTCCGAGACTGGAATGGATTTGGTGTTGAAATCCTCTATGAGGGGCAAGAAGGTGTCCTCAGGCGGTGAAAGATCAACGGCATTTACTTGGTGTTTTGACCTGAGTTTTGCTGATTTGGACATACGGGAGGAGTAAGTGCGTCTTTTACGCTTTGAACGCATGTGCACAGCTACCAGTGAAGTAGTAGAGTTAGAGTCGTGAGAATGTGTCTGTGTGGCGGTGCCATTTGGGCTAACAGCTGGTGCATCCTCGTGTGATGAAGCAGAGTGAATTTGAGCGGTGGGGCTAGAATTAATTGACGTTGAATCAAGTTCTGCCTGCTCGGCCACGTTGATGTGGTTGACTTTGTGGGAAGTTGCTGATGGCAATGTAGGGAGGAATTTATTATTATAAATGATGCCATGTCGAGCAGGGTAAATGATGATATTATGTTGCTTCATCAATATTAAGCCTATGAGGATATCAGCAGGAAAGTAAACGTCAGCTACGTAGGTGGTAACTGGAGTGGCTGGGCATCTTTGAAGCTAATGTCTAGGGAGAATTTACAAATGATTGGGAATGGTACACCATCTACATTGCAAAGGTTGACGTCGGGGGGTTCCAAAATAGTGACACGTTTTGTTTCAGAGCGGAATTTGTGGAATCTATGTACTGACATGATGTTTACCGGGGAACCCGTGTCGAGAAATATTGTCACTTTGGTGTTACTAGACTTGGCATTGAAGGTTAAGGAATGGGAAGACATGTCTGGGATATCCAGGGTATGTACTGGTAGAGGTGAAGATTGAATATTTTGGTATGGAGTAACTGTCCTGGGTGTGCACTGAGTCTTTGTATTCTGTATTGACAAAGGAGGTGTGTTACGTGAATGCCTTGCAGGAGATGTGTGACGTGAATGTCTAGCAGGAGATGTGTTACGAGAATGTCTGGCAGGAGAGCGATCTGGGGATACTGGTCTCTGTTGCCTTTATGCTAGCAGCAAAGATCATTCGTGTGAATACGTGTACCACGATGCTCGCAGTATCCGTTCGGTTGTGACGGGTATCTGTGCTATTACGTATTAACAAGGTGTCCTGGTTTGTGACAGTGTGTACAAAACATTTGTGTCCTTGAAGGAGAGCGTTGTCGTGAGCGATAGCTCGTGCGTGATGTATATTTTGATCTCGTGTTATGTGAGGGGGACCGTGTGACCTGGGTTATCGTGTGTGTGGCTGCTATGGGTACTCACTGGTTTTATATCCGAGTGATAAATTGATCTGTGTCAGAGAATTTCCTGAAGGATTCGCCAAATGCGATACCTGGTATGAATATAATTGTGCTAACTTTCTGGAGTGTGTCTGAATGTAATTATGAGAGTAGGCGAAAGTATGTCATGAGAGAGATCACGTGTTCCAATGAAATTTTGTTGTCTGTGACCCAGTCTGAGTTTTTGAGTCTTTCTCTGGGTTCGTTCTTAAATACTGAAGATATTTTTACCGTTTTTTCTTTGATGGTGTGTGGGCCTTGGTTGTAAGTTTTTGCCAAAGAGTATAGGGGGAAAGTGTTCCAAGTGGTTCAAATGCAGCAAATGACTTTTTATATTGTTCTACGAATTGATTATAGGATGTTGTTTTCTTAAATAAGTCAGACTGAATGACATCACCGGCTAATGTGTCATTCTTGTCTATATTGTATATTAAGATAGATATCTTTGTTTTGTCATTTGTGGCATTCCTACGTAGTATTTCTGAGTGAACCTAAGTGAAAAAATTGTGTACAGGAATGTTCCTGCCGTTGAAGATTGGTAATTTTGTCTCATCTTTGATGACTGTGATAAGATTTTGTGGTGTTTTCAGTAGGAGGTGAATTTTCTGAAGAATTGTTATTAACAGGGAGGGGCAAGATTAGTGGATGTGTAGCTTGGCTTCGTGTATAGGGTTGGTATGTCGAGTCAGATGGCTTTGAACACGTTCATGTATGAAATTAAATGTGTGGAGACCGTTTTGCTCCTAGATGGCACTGAGAACGGAAAAATATCTACTTACCCAAGATGATGTCGGAGTGTTATCCGATGACAGAGCTGCAGTGGGGCAAAACGATGGAAGGATGCATTGCTGGAAACAGGGGGAGTAATTTGCGTATTGTTTTGTTGAGTTAAAAAATATGTAACAAAAATGTGTGGATATAGATCGAGAAAATGAAAGAAATTAAGGTAGATATCATCCCCAGTTTGATGCAGGGAGTGGGGAAGTGCTGGCTCGTAGATGCCACGATTATCGTTGGCGCGTAGAAGATGATCGTTGAAGCGTTGTAGTATTGGCTCGTAGAAGATGATCGTTGGAGCGTTGTAGTGTTGGCTCGTAGAAGATGATCGTTGGAGCGTTGTAGTGTTGGCTCGTAGAAGATGATCGTTGGAGCGTTGTAGTGTTGGCTCGTAGAAGATGATCGTTGGAGCGTTGTAGTGCTGGCTTGCAGAAGATGATCGTTGGAGCGTTGTAGTGTTGGCTTGTAGAAGATGATCGTTGGAGCGTTGTAATGTTGGCTCGTACAAGATTGGTGCAGTGACGTGCGGAGCGCGAGACGATGTTGGAGAAAGGGGGGGTCGTCCAACTCGTGCGATGGTGGAGAAGGGTGGTCGTCCAACTCGTGTAGTGGTGGAGAAGGGTGGTCGTCCAGCGTTTCTGTGTTGAAGTGGTGGAGGCGGCGGGCGTCATGGATGATGGAGAATGCCTCGGAGGGGGGCTTCCTAGTCGAAGATGCTGGAAGATTCACAGCGTAGAAGTAGAACTTCGCTTCGTATTAGGGTGCTAGACGATGCAGCTAAAAGGGATTGCCTCGTATGTAATTGTTTCAGCGAAGATCGTAGCCGCTATCGTTGAGTTGTTGGCTTCAGGGTAGCGTTGAGAGTAGGTGATGCAGCGAAGATTGTCGGTGCTTTGGCTCATAAGTAAATGCTTGAAGGTACTTTGAAGGAATTTGTATTGAACTGCTGCTATATTATAGTCTTCGGTTCGTTTCTCTCCCTGCTGTTTCGATGTCCACCGCTGTAGAATGTAGAGTTATGGTTTCGTATCTCATCGCTATCCACCAGAATGTAGAATGCAAGTTTCGTCTCTCACCGCTGGCCGCCAGAATGTAGAATGTAATTTTAACTTCTACATTGAGTGGCAAATAAAGTCTGGGATTGTTCTTTTCTTTAGTGTGCCAGACAGCTCTCTGGTTTCAAGTACTAGGCAAACTTCGTTCAAAACTTGGAGGATTACCAGAAACAGATTATATATACATATTCACAAGGGTTATCAAAACATGGATATAAAAGGGTTCGTCGCTTCGACATGAGTGACAGTGAGAGGCGCCGAATTAGGCTCTGATTCTGTTGTATGTCAAAAGGCGGTCTCCTTTTGCTAGCGCAGGTGTCTCGTCGATACCCTGTTGGCTTCTTTGTTCAAATAGAGGGCTTCAGGTGGCTTGACCAGAGATGCGCTGAGCCTATTGTTCGCTGGGGCGTCGACTGGAAAAGTTAGTGACTAGGGTCACTTAGCACATTGGCCTGTCTCTGGAGAGTTAGTTGAAGACGTCCGAGTTCACTCTGGTAGTATATGCGTGCGTGCGCGTGTGTGCACGCTAGGCATCGAAGGGAGATGATAGACACGCTGAATATCGAAGAAGATGATAACAGTGAAAGGAGATAATAAGAGTAACCACTGTCGCGAGAATGTAGACTTGTTGCTTCGGAGGAATGTCGTGAAGTTTTGTAGCCACCACCCACCACCAGAATGTAGATTTGTGGTTTATGATTTACATTGAGTTTGGAGGCATTGAGAAAAATGAGATGGTGTTTTGTCGTTTTGTTCACTCCGTATAGATTGAACTACATTCTCGGATCATTTCCCATCGCCCACTACCAGAATGTAGATTTGTGGTTTGGGATCTAAATTGAGTTTGGAGGCGCTGAGACAAACGAGGTGGTGTTTTGTCGTTTTATTGTCTCCGTATAGATTGAACTACATTCTTGGAGCACTCCTTAAGGAAAAACTCTGGTGGTTGCCAGTGGTATTATTTACATGCACACTATGGCTGTTGTCACAACAGGGAACTATATACAATTCATTGTCTGCTCTCTATGTCTACTCTATCTCTACAATGTACAATGCATAAACTAAGTATGGACACTCCGTATTTATGCGTGGATTATTTAATTACAAGCAATGGAAACACATATAAAAATTGCATTTGTTGTATGCTGATTTTGTAGTTGGCAATGTTCGACACAAGTGTCCAGCCGTTCGGCCAAATTCACTACGTAACCTCACACTTGCTTCACCCAAATGTCCGCTGTGAAGTCAAACACAATAGGAGGTCCCTGGTCAGTTCTCTGGAGATGTAAGTTCCAGTCTGTTCTAATACGTGCGTGTGCGCACAATAAATACCTAAAAGATTAGACATTCCCTTCAATAATAATAATGAATATAATAATAATGATAATAATGATAACAATAATAATAATAATGATAATAATAATAATAATAATAATATTAATAATAGTAGTAATAATAATAATAATAATAATAATAATAATAATAATAATAATAATAATAATAATAATAATAATAATAATAATAATAATAATAATAATAATAATAATAATAATAATAATAATAATAATAATAATAATAATAATAATAATAATAATAATAACAACAATAATAATAATAATAATAATAATAATAATAATAATAATAATAATAATAATAATAATAATAATAATAATAATAATAATAATAATGATAATAATGATAATAATGATAATAATAATTATGACAATAATGATAATAATAATGATAATAATAATAATAATATCAATAATAAAAATAATAACAAAAATAACAATAATAACAATAACAAGAACAATAATAATAATAATAATAATAATAATAATAATAGTAATAATAATGATAATGATAATAATGATAATGATAATAATAAACATAATAATAATAATGATAATAATAATTATAATAATAATAATAATAACAATAATAATAACAATAACAATAATAATAATAATAATGATGATGATGATGATGATGATGATGATGATGATGATGATGATGATGATGATGATGATGATGATGATGATGATGATGATGATGATGATGATGATAATAATAATAATAATAAAAAATAATAATAATAATAATAATAATAATAATAATAATAATAATAATAATAATAATAATAATAATAATAATAATAATAATGATAATAATAATGATAATGATAATGATAATGATAATAATAATGATAATAATAATAATAATAGTAACACTAATAATAATAATAATAATAATGATAAGGATAATAATAATAATAATAATAATAATAATAATAATAATAATAATAATAATAATAATAATAATAATAATAATAATAATAATAATAATAATAATAATAATAATAATAATAATAATAATAATAATAATAATAATAATAACACAGGGGAACACTTTTTCAGTAACTTTGAGTTGCATTGGATATTTTAACGGATTGTGAAAGAGTCTTAGGCGCTGATTTCAAATCTGGAATTAGTTTTTCTCTACAAGCTCTAGTTTGTATGCAATTTGAGGTTAATGAAATTGTACATATGTAAACCATGTATAAGCATTTTAACGTCCATATATATAGATAGCTTCTAATATTTTGATCATTCTTCTTTTGTTTCAGTTCAAACATGGCTTCCAGAATGAGACATCATTGCAGAAACAAGCCTGATGCCTTCTGCTACATATGTGGATGCTACACACTCAATCGTCAGAGACGTAACATATCCTCGTTCGTCAAGCGTGTCTACAAGGCATATTTTGAAGTTCATCTTGGTGATCAAGACAAGCAATGGGCTCCTCATGCTGTGTGCCACAATTGTGAGGAAATGCTTCGAGACTGGACCAAAGGAAAACGCAAAGGTCTGCCTTTTGGAGTTCCAATGATTTGGCGCGAACCCACCAACCATGTAACTGACTGTTATTTCTGCATGGTAAACACAACGGGTGTTGGGTAGAAAAACCGACATAAGATTACGTATCCGAACATTCCCTCAGCTATTCGGCCTGTTCCGCACTCTGAAGAAGTACCTGTTCCAGTTTTCAAAGGCTTGCCTTCATTGGACGATAAAGACATTGGACATGATACAAGCCAGCAAGACAGTTGTGACAGTGAATTGTCAGAAAAGTGTTCACAATCGGAGGACTGTTCTTCAGACACTGAACCTTTCCCCGTCCCTAAGCCTCTTCCCCAGGCTGAACTGAATGATTTAGTGCGGGATTTAGGTCTTTCAAAGAAAGCAGCAGAGCTTTTGGCATCAAGATTACAAGGCAGAAATCTTGTTGATCACTCTGTTAAAGTATCATATTTCAGAAAGCGTGACCAGCTTTTTGTGACCTTCTTTTCAAAAGACAGACAGTTTGTTTACTGCCATGACATCCCAGGGCTTCTCAAAGAACTGGGTGTACCTTACTATAGTCCTGCTGAATGGAGACTCTTTTTAGACAGTTCAAAACGCAGTCTAAAGTGTGTTCTTTTATATAATGGCAATGTTTATGGAGCAGTACCTGTCGGTCACTCAGTGCATTTGCGGGAAGACTATGATGATATGAGAATGGTCATGGACTTATTAAAGTATCATGAGCACAATTGGATAATTTGTGTAGACTTAAAGATGGTCAACTTTCTTCTTGGACAACAGAAAGGTTTCACCAAGTTTCCATGTTTCCTCTGTATGTGGGACAGCCGAGCACGAGACAGACATTGGGTCCAGAAGGACTGGCCTATTCGTGACACCCTTGAAGCAGGCATGCCAAATATCATACAAGACCCAATTGTAAACAGAGATAAGATCATCTTTCCTCCTCTTCACATCAAATTAGGTTTGATGAAACAATTTGTCAAGGCACTGGAAACCGAAGGTGAATGTTTCCAACACATCATCACAGCTTTACCAGGGTTATCATTTGAGAAGATCAAAGCAGGCGTGTTTGATGGCCCACAGATTCGAACCCTAATTCGTGATGATCAGTTTGTTGCTAAGATGACCGCTTTAGAAAGGGCAGCATGGTTATCCTTTGTGGCAGTCGTTCAGAACTTCCTTGGAAACAATAAGGCGGAGAACTACAGTGAACTTGTGAACAGAATGCTCTTCGCTTTTCGTGATCTCGGGTGCAACATGAGCATCAAGCTTCATTTTTTGAACAGCCACCTTGATCAGTTCCCTGACAACCTGGGGGCTGTGAGTGACGAACAAGGAGAACGATTCCACCAAGACCTAAAGATCATGGAAGAACGCTACCAAGGGCGCTGGGACAAAAGTATGATGGCTGACTACTGCTGGAGCATTAAACGAAATTGCCCAGATGAAATGTACAAACGCAAAAGTTACAAATGCAAATTCCTGCCTGAAAAAATACACAAAGAAATTGATAAGCTTCCATCAGCTGTGGTGATGCTCTGAAGGATGCTAATCTAACTTTGGGATAGATGTTCTGTTAATGTTCTGTTTCTTTTGCCTTAATAAATGTACAGAAATGGCTTTCATACTGTTTTAAGATTCAAGTGAACAAAAGAATTGTGGCTGATATTGCAATTTCCTATAATAACGAAAATTTAACAAATAAATAAAAATGTCAAATTGCATAAAATCTGTAGCTTGCAGACAAAACCCGACTTCAGATTTGAAATCAGCACACTCAAGTTGACTATAAAAAAAATATTTTTTTAAATGCAACAGAATGAGTGTTCCCCAGTGTAACCAATACTAATAATGATAATGATAATGATAATAATAATAATAATAATAATAATAATAATAATAATAATAATAATAATAATAATAATAATAATAATAATAATAATAATAATAATAATAATAATAATAATAATAATAATAATAATAATAATAATAATAATAATAATAACAACAACAACAACAGCAACAACAACAACAACAATACTAATACTGCTACTACTACTACTACTAATAATAATAATAATAATAATAATAATAATAATAATAATAATAATAATAATAATAATAATAATAATAATAATAATAATAATAATAATAATAATAATAATAATAATAATAATAATAATAATAATAATAATAATAATAATAAAAATAAAAATAATAATAACAATAACGATAATAATAATAATAGTAATAATATTAATGATAGTAATGATAATAATAATAATAATAATAATAATAATAATAAT
>NC_134811.1:44910325-44930325 GCF_046742065.1 Oratosquilla oratoria | reverse complement strand
CATAATGGTGTGTTTTGTTTCTATGAAGTTGTGTCATATAGTTGACGGATTCAACAGCAGTTTAGTGTTTTATGGCGTATGTGTTTCGACTCCCTTGCCCAACCTGGTTTACTAAAACTTTAATATGTACGGTATGAATACCTTTAAGTATCTTATTCAGCCCAGTGAGTCTTCGGGACAATTTTTTTCCGCCTTTACTTTATGTCTGCCACACAAATGATATACAACAACCAGGTGAACAACAAAGAAACAATAATAAACTGGATATATATATATATATATATATATATATATATATATATATACATATATATATTATATACATATATATAAATATATATACACACATGTACATACATACACACACACACACACACACACACGAACGCACACATACACACACGCACACACACATACACACACACACACACACACACACACACACACACACACACACACACACACACACACACACACACACACACACACACACACACACACACACACACACACGCACACACACACACCCACGAGAGTCAGAGTAACGACCCGAGGCACAGCGATACCGAAATAATTTCGGCCCTGGGCAGGATTCGAACTGGTTACTGGGAGCACTTCTGCTTCCCAGTTCAGCGCTCTACCAACTGTGCCACCGAGTGTGTGTGTGTGTGTGTGTGTGTGTGTGTGTGTGTGTGTGTGTGTGTGTGTGTGTGTGTGTGTGTGTGTGTGTGTGTGTGTGTGTGTGTGTGTGTGTGTGTGTGTGTGTGTGTGTGTGTGTGTGTGTGTGTGTGTATGTGTGTGTGTATGTGTGTGTGTGTGTGTGTGTGTGTGTGTGTGTGTGTGTGTGTGTGTGTGTGCAAGGTCATAGCATTACCCATAGATCGGACCTACTAGCTCTGAGCTCTCTTCCAGGAGGGAAATAGCTGTCGATCACGAGTCCAACACGTGATCCAAAGACCAAATGAATACACAAACACACACACACATGTATATATATATATATATATATATATATATATATATATATATATATGAGTGGAAGGATGGTGAGGTAAACACCAAGAACCGTTGGAGTTTTATTGCTAACGTTTCGTCCTGAAAAGACTTCCTCAGAGTGTGGAAGTCCTTTCTGGACGAAACGTTACCAATAAAACTCCAACGGTTCCTGGTGTTTACCTCACCACCCTTCCACTCATTCTGTCTTACGCACTTCAACATATATATATATATATATATATATATATATATATATATATATATATATATACATATATATATATATACATATATATATACATATATATATATATATATACATATATATATATATATATACATACATACTTCCTGACTGTAGTTTCAATTTTCTGTTCAGTTATGAAAAAGACATTTTCCCCTTTTTACTTTGACATTTGTTTAGGATCCGAATTCATCCTATGGCCAATAGGTGATTTGATTTGCATAAAGTAGAACCCAACATTCTTTCCATCTTATCATCATAAACTACTGGAAAAAAAATACCAGGTGACAGATAAAAAAAAATAATAAGGGTAATAAGAATTGTTGTCTCACGTTCATTGACTGGAAATCTGTGGCCCCGCAAGAGTCACTAACGGTCCAAGGGCTATCGCCGATGGTCAGTTATCCTTATGTAAAAATGATGGAGAGAGGACTGTCGATGCTGGTAGAGAGTGACAGTGGTACCAGTTCGGAGACCCTTCTGGGCTAGACCCTTAGATAGAAATGAAGATGTCCAATTGTTCTGAAGATGAGCGGCAGGGAAATGATTATCTCTGACATCAATCTCTGAACGTGTTACGGTTCTCATTCTTGGTTCTAGAAAAAAACTATAACTGCACAACATCCAGTGGGATCCAAGCCGTAGACAGTCCGCGGGACTTCAGATTCCTGTCTCTACGCACAGCAACCGAGACTCTAGAAATCGAGAGTTAAAATCCGCGCGAAAATGGCGCGATTTTATGGGACTACGCACACTAGCGAGGTTCTCTAAAGACTTTGAGTAATATGAGGGTGATTATCAATGATATAAAATCACTACCCGTGGCTCTATATCACCATGGTGTCTGTGACGTGCTCCATGTACGTGTCGTCACAGGACGAGGCAATGACGGCTGAAAGCATCACACTCGAGACTCGGATGCAAAGGTACTCATACCCTTTCGCGGATTTTTGCGTGACGGTTCAAACGTTATCCTCTTTTTGGTGGACAATCAAAATATTTTTCTTCATTTTTTGTGTGCATGGGGGGGGGGAGCAACTCTGAGCGACCATTCAAAGCTTACTTATCTTTGATGAGTCTTAAAAGTAATTGCATGCAATCTACAGAACCAAGGAGTACCCTTTTTTGTAATAATAAAAAAGAAAAATCTAAAAGTTCCCACGTCTTTCTAGCTCTCAAATCCATAAAACCCTTCATATCTTTTTAGTCATTTGGTTAACACTACGTGCGAATCAATATGTCCCTAAAATACTAAAAGGGCTCGAAATAGTCCTTAAGCGGGGTTCACACGAGCAGTATTGCAGCAACAAGTTCTCGTTTTCTCGGCGGCTTTTTTTGTGCCCCTCAAAAAAAAAGGTACAAATTTAAAATCCATGTCAATTTTGTAAATCAATTGCAGCGTCATCAGAAAGAGAAGCTATATCTAATAAGAAAAATAAGAAGAGCCATGTTGAGATCGGTGAAAGCTTAACCAGATTTGATGTGATTCAGCCTAGAATATATCAGAAAGAGGCACTTTTGTCTACAAGAAGGATGCATTTCACAAAAAATTGCACATTTGCTTGGCACTTGTCTCAATAAAGGCGTTGCTACATAAGTAATTTTCTGATAGACTCTGTGATATTTGTATCTAACCTGTCTCATAACCCAAGTCATTTGGCATATTACAAAGGATTACAAAGGCGGAGCATGCCAACAGGAGACCTTTTGATCCATATCTAGGTCGGATGCAAAAAAAAATATATATATATAATAAAATAATATATAAAAACTATAATAATGTCAATAACAAATAAAATACATAAATAGATGCATAGGTATAGTTAAAATAATAAACAACCAGGTAAATAGTAAATAATAAATTGACATATAACTAATAATAAATGAAAATCAGACAGACAAATGATAACAAATTCAAAAACAAATAATATAAGATAAATTATAATCATTACAGCATCTTACTTAGGTATTTATCTAAATGATTCTTAAAGCTTCGAACTGAACTACATTGCACTACCTGTGCAGGAAGTTTATTCCATTCATTAACTACACGGTTGGCAAAGTTGTTTCTACCTACTTCCAAATTGAATTTATTTCCGGACAGTTTGAGACCATTGTTTCTTGTCTGATTATATCATTCAATGTGAAAATTTTGTCACTTTTGATGTTGTCAATTCCCTTTAAAATCTTAAAGGCCTGTATCAAGTCACCTCTGAGTCTACGCTTTTTTAGGGAAAACAGATTCATGTGCTTTAGTCGATTTTCGTATGATTTATTTTTTATATTTGGAATCAGCTTTGTGGCTCGCCGTATTTGCACTATTTGTTGTTGTGGGCAACAGTATAAGCCTGTTGTAATGTACAACTATTATATACATAGACTAAGGTCACATAAAAACATGGTCATGTATACGTCACCATATGCATGGTGAACAATATCACACTCACTCACCGGACTCCTTGGCGCCAGACCACGTCCGTTCGAATTGCTGAGTGGACATCTTAACAGCCTAGCATACCACCCCGAGCACACACACCAGACGCACACGAACTCACGAACACACACACATAGTGGATGCCATCAGACATAACACACGGAAACATTACATATAAACAAGCCACCCCCCTGGATATATAATTAGTATTTATAACCAAGAGACCAATAGGTAATTAGTGCAGTTGCCCCACCCATGTGGGACAACGGACTAACAAGACATTATTGTAAACACCACGATGGAAGGCAACTCGAGAAGTGCTGACCTTCACACTTCCGGAGATCAAAACTCCACCGCAGGAACCGAGGAGCGGTCGGTTCTTGTGACGTGCCCTAGAGTTAAATTGTGTATAAGTGTAAATTTTAAGTGTTAGACATTGTTAAGAATAAACCAGAAAAACTCAAAGGTGTGTGGCAAGTAACCCTTCCTGGGAATGATGTAACCATACGTTACATAATTTGGTGCAAGTAACCCTTCCTGGAGACCATGTAACGATCCCGTTACATTTCTGGTGGCAGCGTATAGCCGCAACCCATCTCCTCCGAAGAGACTAGTGTTAACTATAGAACTATAGAAGGGATCAGTATCTTGAAACCTGTCCATTTTCTTCACCTACAATCAACCAACGAAAACCACTCCTACCACTCGGACGGAACGAACCGCTCTCTACGACAAGATTTTATTACACACAGTACACAAATTCTGGGCAATCGTCACAACCGACTTCAAACTACCAAAACAGAAATCTCATCAAGGTAACTATCAAAATTCCTATCCACCATTTATACTATTTAATTATAAAACTCTCGCCTACCCTTAAAACCCCCTGATACTCGCTTTTCTCTCCCTTTCCATGCGAGCATCATACAACTAGAATTCATACATCTAGATGTTCCAACCACAAGCAGCCTCACCTGGAGGTAATTGCACACCAATCAACACATATTTCATCAAAATAACCTACTACCAGTGAGACCTTCCCAATCACCGTACGTCAGGACAAACAAGTCTACGGACAGCGACAGCCCCACCTGGCGATCCCTACACAGCTGTCTACACTTACGAATGCAGTGTCCTATCAACGAACTGAAATCTTCCAAGTAAGATTACTATAAATAATACGTGACTGCATATCAGAACCAAAATAAGTACAGTGCTAAATAATAATATTACACCTCTAACAGTGATAAGTAATATATAAAATATGCCAATTTTATTTTAACATATATTTGTATATGCAATAATTTTTCTAGATTTAACTATTACCCAGTTTTACGTACATATTATCATGTTCATATGCATTTTTCTAGTTAAGTAATTCTTGTTTACACTATATACATTTTTAATGTTTTAAATATTATCCATTTATATTTAATATAAATTACATAATTTTACCAATGTAACCCTTTTGTTATAATTACTGCTGTAAACCCATATTATATATACCATTGTATACCCATTGACGCCCTATACCCCCCCCCTCTTATCTAATTATAACACACTGCATCATAGGTAATCTATACCAATTTTTTTTTTTAATTTAACTATTTCAACTTAGAATTCCCATCTCACCTAACTACTTTCTATACCTGTTAAGTGATACATGCATCTCTAGTTAGACACTAACATGGCTACAGGTACGAGAGCCAAGGTCAGAAATTTACTTGAAGGATTTCTTTCCGCATCTAAAGAAGAAAAACCCTCTCATGACTCAGACCATGCCACGACTAAGGCAGATTCTCAAATAATTCCTGAGGATTACTATGACAACATACCCCTTCACCATGACCACTCACGGGAAGACCCTTTTAACCCGACCCAACTACAACACTTCCCCAACCCCCTCCCCCACTCCACACCAAAACTTCAAGTTACCCCTCAACTAGACCCTCAACAACGACCCCCCCACACCTCACCGCAACCCCAAATTCCCCCTCAAATAGACCCTCAACAACAAACCCCCACACCTCACCGCAACCCCAAATTCCCCCTCAACTAGACCCTCAACAACGACCCCCCCACACCTCACCGCAACCCCAAATTCCTCCTTATGTGGACCCCCAGCAACAATCCCTGAACCCCACAACCCATGCATACGAAAACTTAGCCTTCCCTTCTCCCAACTTCCCGTCAAGTCAACCTGCCTTCACCTCACATCCCTACCCACCACCTAACCTTGCCCCAACCCCATCGCAACATCCTCAACCACAACTCCATCCTACAGTAATCAATAATTACCAAACCATTACCCCTCTAACCGAAATCCCAACCTTCTCTCAAGCTAGCGGACTCTCCATCACTGACTTCTTAACGGCATGTGACCTTTTCTTTTCTAAAAATCCAAACTACTCTGACTTAGATAAGATAAATCTATGCCGCCAGAAAATAGAAGCATCAGATGAGCACCGATCTACCGCTCGGATGCTAGACAATCTGATAGCCACAGGGATCACATATAGCGATTATAAGCAGCATCTGTTAAATGTCTTTCAGAGCAAACAAGCAAACAACATTAACTTTCTCCTCACATTTCTAAATAATACTAGAACTCAAAAACAGACTAACATCAAGGATAATGTTGCTAACGCAATTAAGGAAATTAGGGAAAATCTAGAAAATAACAGCCCTTGGATCTGTACAACCACTACAGGAAAAAAGGCATTGACATTAGAAAACTTTTACACATTCCTAGAGATAGGCCTTTATCTTTCCCAACTCCCACCAAAGTGTCAAAGAGAAGCCACAAAAAGGGATTTAAACACTAGAAACCCATTAGCTTACACATACATATTAGACATAACCAACGCTTGCAACATCTCCCTCTCTGACCAGCACCATTTTGCTAGACTAAATAGCCTTCAGTCACACCAGCCCCCTAGCTCCAATACAGCGCAACCATCTAACTGGTGTTCCTACCATCTTTCAACAAGTCACAACACCAGAGACTGCATACAGAAACAACAAATGCAAGCACAACACCACACTACCCCTTGCTCAGTTCATGGAACTACTTCCCACACGGATTCTCAATGTAGAACGCAGCAATACCAACACCCGCAGACACAACACCACACTATCCCTTGCTCAGTTCATGGAACAACCTCCCACACGGATTCTCAGTGTAGAGCGCAACAATATCAACACCCGCAGGCACAACACCGCGCTACCCCTTGCTCAATTCATGGTACTACCTCCCACACAGATTCCCAATGTAGAGCTTAACAGCAAATCAAACAACTCCCACCCACCCCTAGACCCCCCAACATGTCAAAACCAACACGGCCAGGCAAATACTGCAACCTACACAAAACCACAACTCACTCCAACGAGGAATGTTCTCAACAAAAATCACAACCACAACCTCATCAGAGAACAAACAAACAAGTTACAGCACCTCGACAAACACCCTCCTCCCACACAACACATACAACTCAACACCGATTGGGGGAACGTGCACCAGCCTCACGCACCAGACCACCATAGGAACGTCCGCCACACCACACAACTATATCACCCTAAAGGTGACATTAGATCAAATTACTGTTGACATGATGGTTGATACAGGAACAAACCTGAACCTCATCCCCAGAGCTCTCTACGAAGCACTAAATGACCCACCCCAAATCCAGTATTCAAATACGGAAGGTCTATTGATAGAAGGATCTACCATATCACTTCATGATATTATTGATCTAAACATAGAGGTAAACAATTCCCAAGTAGGTCTCACATCCTTCCACTTAGCTGATGAATGGAGTCTCGATCAACAAGGTATAATAGGCTTAAAGTCACTACAGAACTGGAAGACAATAATTAATTTAGATACCAACAAAATCTCCTTCCAAGACATAAATGACATCTCCAAAACCCCTGAAGCACCCGACCTAGACACACAACCCCTTTCATGTCTGTCTGGTTTAAATAACCCAAATCCCACTATGAGCTACTCTTTCCGCCCACCCCCTTATGTCACCTCAAAGGCATTGTTGTCTAACACAGTCATCATCACCCCTAGACATTCAATAACAGTTACACTATACATACCCGGAGCAATAGAACATCAGGATGTCATAATTGACCCAGATACGTCAAGAATAAATAACATAACCCTGGAGTCCTCCTGGGATATAGTATCAGAAAATAAACACACCCTAGCTATGTTAACGAATCTCTCAGACCAACACCGCAAAATTAAAGAGAACACATACATTTGTTCAGTCCATCTCCACAATTCCCCAATCCAGGAACCACTCCCTCAACACATCAACACCGTAAGACAAACACAACCCCTCACTCCTATCCACCCCAACCAAATCACAACATCAGCCAACGGAGAGATGCGTGACAAATTACAATACATCCTACAAAGGAATAGATCGGCTATCGCCTTAGAAGGCGAACCCTTAGGCAAATGTGATATAATCAAACATCACATCCAAATTCCCCCCAACACCCCCCCCCCTCATACACCCCCGCTTACCGCATACCCCACAGTAGGAAAACACAAGTCGACAACAGTGTGCACGAGATGTTACACCAAGGTGTAATTTCTCACTCGGAAAGTCCGTGGAACAGTCCCCTCTTCCTAGTCCCTAAGAAAGATGGAACTTTACGCCCTGTTGTTGACTTTAGGAAAGTAAATCACCTAACTCAATCTGACCCACACCCCCTCCCCGCCATGCAAGATGTCTTACAAAATATTGGAAACAGGAATTCCGTTTTTTCCACAATTGATCTTAAGTCAGCCTTCTGGCAGGTGGAGCTCACCGAAGAATCAAAACCCGTAACTGCATTCTCCACTGATAAGGGGCATTTCCACTTCGAACGTATGCCCTTTGGCCTTAAGAATGCCCCCTCAACCCAACAGAGACTAATGACTCGCATATTCAGCGACATGATAGGAATCTCATTATTCGTCTACTTAGACGACCTCATCATCTATAGTCCCACACAAACTGACCACCTTCATACACTAGAGATTGTCCTCAAAAGACTCAAAAACACCGGACTGAAAATCCAACTAGGAAAGTGTAAATTCCTACAGACGGAACTCACCTTCCTAGGTCATAAAGTCGATGCCAGAGGCATCCATACCATCCCAGATAAAATAAACACAATAACCAATTTCCCAACCCCCAGAAACGCAGATGAAACAAGAAGTTTCGTAGGACTAGCATCATACTATAGACACTTCATAAGAAATTTTGCACACATAGCATCACCCCTCACCAAATTCACGAGGAAAGGCGAGAACTTTAAATGGTCTGAAGCAGAACAGCAAAGATTCGACACACTTAAACATGCTCTTACCACAACCCCTGTCCTAACCTTTCCTGACATGAAGAAAGAATTCCTTCTGTACACCGACGCCTCCTCTAAAGGAATAGGCGCAGTCTTACAACAGAAAGATGAAAACGGGAAAGAGCATGCCATAGCCTACGCAAGTAGAGTACTGAATAAGCCTGAAAGTAACTATTCAACTACCCACAAAGAAGGACTTGCATTGATATGGGGTCTGAAACATTTTAAATATCTTATACTAGGCTATAAGATAAATGTGTTTACAGACCACCAACCCCTAGTCTACCTCTTTAACTCTAAAGACTTACATGGCAGAATTGCTAGGTGGAAAACCACCTTATTGGACTTCGATCCAAAGATTACATACCTAGCTGGAAAGGCTAACATAGTAGCTGACTCACTTAGCAGACAAACTCACATGCCAATCCTAGCAAAAACAACCTGTATCCCTATGCAAGACCTTAGAGAAGAAACAGACAAAGATTCGACATGGTCTAAAGTAAAACAACATCTACTTTCAAGAACACCCTTACAGTCCCGACCACCTGTCCCAATAGAGGAACTCAAACTGGTCGACGGAATTATAAGGAGAACCACTAACAGCAGGGAAGTAACAATCATTCCCAGAGCCCCAGTTCCCAAGGTCCTACACATATTGCACGACAGTGCAATGGGAGGCCACTCAGGCAGGGATAAGACACTGAATACCGCCAGACAGTCATACTTCTGGATCAAAATGAAAAAAGATATAACCACACACATAGACTCATGTGTAACTTGCAACCAATTCAGAGGACCTGACCCAAAACAACTCAATATCAAAGACATTCCACTCCCTGCGGAACCATGGGAAACACTTGGCATTGATCTACTAAAAATGCCAACGAGCCATCAAGGTTCAAATTATGTACTCACGGCAGTTGACTATCTGTCAAAATACACCATCCTAGTCCCCTTACAAGACAAAACAGCAGAGACTGTGGCCAAAGCATTGGTTAACAACATATTCTGTAGATACAATATCCCAAGACAAATCCTGTCTGATAACGGTTCGGAATTCAAGAACCAGGTAATGCGCGAAATAGCACATCTTTACAACGTAGATCAAACCTTCGCCACTGCCTACCACCCACAAGGGAATGGATTGACCGAACGCACTAACCGAAAAGTGCTTGAAATCCTCAGACCTTTGGCCAACGATCTTACGGACAGCTACCACAGGTACAAGCCAGTATCAACAGCACAGTCAACTCCGCAACAAAGATGTCCCCCCATGAGATCATTTTTGGCCAAAGAATGCGCCTACCCTACCAAATCTTCAACCAACCAACCCCCCTTATACAATCTAGATAACCTTACCCAATGCCTAAAACGAGGCATGTAAACCATATACAAACAAGTCAGAGAAAACCTCAAAGTAGCCCAAGAAAGAACAAAAACAAAACAACACAAACGATCATCTCCACTAAACATAACACTTGGAGACACAGTCATGGTCAAAGACTCTAATAGAACTAAAAAACTCAAACCCAAGTTCTTAGGCCCCTTCACAGTCACAACCTCACTCCCCAACAATGTTTTCCTGTTAACGGATCCTTCCGATCACACAACCGTAACCATACACGGAGAGAAATTGAGAAAGGTTAAACTTAACCTCGACCCAACCCCACCTCCCAACCACAACCCACCTACCGCACTAACACATAACTCACCCAAGCGCAAGTCCCATCACATGACACTACGTCGACGCAACTAAACATGCACTCTAACTCTCGCCCCTGAAGATGCAGGACGTCATGCACCCCTCAGTGGAGGTTAAAATGGCAAATTTACAATAAGAACTCCCTTCCGCATATCTATCAAAACTTCTCTACTTCCTTCCGACTACTATAACCTTAGCGAGAGTCAGATGGACATATCCTCATTCACTAAAACATAACCTTCATCCACAGGATGCCTCACATCTTCCTGTTCCCCCTTCTCGTCCACCTCTCCCTCTCCACCCCCACACTGATACCAGGAGCAATCGTCAACAGCCACGGCACCACCGCATGCGTAGAGGATTCCATAATGGTAAAACTAAGGATTTCACCTGAACTGTTGATAAGACCCCTCATAAAAATCCCCCAAAAAATTATTACAAATATAGCAACAAATCTCCACCCAAATACCCAACACCACAGATCAAAACTACGAAATCTTAATGACACTATACCACAACGTCAACGCCCTACACGAAAAAATGAACACAATTAAATACACAATATACCACCTTCCCAAACCAGAAAATGAAGACCCAAAGAACAGTAGAGTCAAACGTGGCCTGTTCGATTTCATGGGCATCATATCTAAATCCCTGTTCGGGACTGCAACTGAACAAGACATAAAAACAATCCACTCACACATAGGAAATATAACAGAAGTACTACACAAACAGGGTAAAATCATAGATCTAAACTCAAAAAACATCGATCTCCTCGCCACCTCAATAAATTCAGTAGTTGAAAAAATCAACCATCTCACAGCATTCACAACTTCCCAGTTATCTAAGATTGCAAATTCACAAATAGCCCTTTTCTTCCTTTACCACCTAAATGAACTAGACAAACAACTAGATCGATTACTGAGTAACAGTAATCTTATCCAGAGAGATATTTGGAACGCCCACGCAGGTATAGTCAACTCTCAAATGATCACTCCAAACCAACTTAGTCAAACAGTACGACAAGCTCACAATACATTGAAACTCACCCCCTTCTTCCTCCAGAATGAAATACAACACTACTACCCCATCCTAGCATCAATTATTATTCAAGAATTTATTCTTATCAACATACCTATGGACCCAATCAAGAGATTCTCCCTTTGGGAAATTTATCCCTTCCCCTACCCTTATCAAAACCGCACAATGACCCTCAACCTACTAAAATCCACCATCCTAAAATCAACAGACGGCCAGTGGATTTCACTGACCTCACCAGAAACCATAGCAGCTTGCAAGATAGCACGACCCAACTTCCATATCTGTCCAGCTTACCCCTTCCATTTCCAATTAACCAAGTCTCAACCTTGCCTCTCAGAACTCACAACACCCAAAGTCAATTTTTCCGAGACATGTGATTTTCGCTTTTCAGACAACACTCAAATACACCACACCCACGTAGGACATAAACACTTCATATTTCTTCCCCACCCCACATTAGTATCAGTGATATGCCTACACAAACCACCCTCCCATCATAGGATCAACGGCCCTATCACTCTACCAGACACCTGCCACATCTACATGATGGACTCAATGTTACTCCCCAACAAACTACACTATCAAGCCACTCTCAACATGACCCACGATCTAGGTCCCATAACCCAACTTACACTCCCACCCCTCCCCAAGATCCCCGAAACCATCCTCCCAAGTAAGATAGACATGGTACGCCTCCTAAATAATTCAAATACTCTTGATATGGACTCCTTAGATCTACACTATAAAATACTACCCTATGCCTCCACTGCCCTCTCAATCTTAATCATCCTCTTTATATTAGTGATACTAACGAAATTCTTTTGCATGAAATAAGACCATCAAACAGTTCTAACCCTCCCTTTCCCAAATTATTGTAAACCTAGATTAAGTTTGATCTTGTGTCTCATCCAATATCTTGAATACCATAATAACATATATAACCATACAAACTCGTGATAAGAATTTTACAGAAAACATATATTGTGAATCACAACCAGTGCCTTGTGAAATATCACATGAACTCTAGCATCTGAGCTCACTGCCGTAGGGTGGTGTCTGGCTGTCTCGACAGAGTGACTGCAGCAAATCCGAGATCCGAGATGAATACAATATTTGAAAATGTGATTCCCTACAGTGATATGTGACGTATCATATGAAAACAGTATGACATTTGAAAATGTGAATTCCGACAGTGATATGTGAAGTATAGTATAAACTTTCATGTGATAGTTGAAAATATATGAAATGTTGGTGAGACACAACCTTATTCCCTATTCAGAGACACAACATCGCATACCCATCCTTCTAGTTCAAAGTGCCCTCTTGGGACCTCACAATCACCTCAACATCACCCCCCCTTCTCCACATATATCCACCCAAATATTTTGTGTCTCTGACTATATAACTATATAACCATATATATGTATCAATATTTTGTTAACCGTGTAACTTTAGGAGCCGGGAGCCACCTAACCCCAGGGGGAGGGCGATATGTATACGTCACCATATGCATGGTGAACAATATCACACTCACTCACCGGACTCCTTGGCGCCAGACCACGTCCGTTCGAATTGCTGAGTGGACATCTTAACAGCCTAGCATACCACCCCGAGCACACACACACCAGACGCACACGAACTCACGAACACACACACATAGTGGATGCCATCAGACATAACACACGGAAACATTACATATAAACAAGCCACCCCCCTGGATATATAATTAGTATTTATAACCAAGAGACCAATAGGTAACTAGTGCAGTTGCCCCACCCATGCGGGACAACGGACTAACAAGACATTATTGTAAACACCACGATGGAAGGCAACTCGAGAAGTGCTGACCTTCACACTTCCGGAGATCAAAACTCCACCGCAGGAACCGAGGAGCGGTCGGTTCTTGTGACGTGCCCTAGAGTTAAATTGTGTATAAGTGTAAATTTTAAGTGTTAGACATTGTTAAGAATAAACCAGAAAAACTCAAAGGTGTGTGGCAAGTAACCCTTCCTGGGAATGATGTAACCATCCGTTATATAATTTGGTGCAAGTAACCTTTCCTGGAGACCATGTAACGATCCCGTTACAGTCATCGTCCCCACCCGACCATAGAAAAAAAAAAGTCATACAGAACTTCCAATACCAATTTTTACGTCTCTCGAGTTTCGAGCTTTCCGAACGTGCCCGAGTGCATCTCAGTACCATTCGGCGCAGTGCATGAATGGCTAACTCGATGGAAGTGCCGGAGTGTTTGATTTACGGCATTTTTATCGTTTTTATGATAGCTAGCATAGCTCAAGAAGGCAAGTCTACCCTCTTAGAGCATTGACTGAACATTGACAATGACACGTCTCTTTCTGAATTCCACGCAGAATTCTCTGACGAAAATTTTGACAATAAGCCGGTACAGTAGTCATGCAAGAGGTCTTTTGTCAAAGTTCTAGCTGGTGATCTATCTTACATATTTCAGGCACTTATTTGACAAATGAAAAAAAAAAAAAAAAAACGACCAACCCACCAGAAGCAGGGACGATAACCAGCAAGCATATATATATATATATATATATATATATATATATATATATATATATATATATATATATATATATATATATATATATATATACATGACAGCAAAAGAATGATTAATTAACTTTTTTTCCGTGAGCTCTCAAGCTCGCGAAAGTAGATTTCTGGTAAGGGGAAAGGGAGTAAATCAAATTTCCAAAACTCACAGGAAACACAATGACACGTGCTTTTCATTTCATTTAAAATATGCTCCTTTTTCCTTTCTTATTCGGGGGGGGGGGGATAAGGGTGTCTGTGAACCTAAATTTCAACAATCATTACAAACGATAAGGAAATAAAAATACAACTTTGTTAACCAATATTACCATAACTGAATACATGGCCGTAGTACTAGAAAATATTCTAAATATAAAAAAATGCTCTAGGAGTTTGAAAAATCAGGTTTGGATACTTGGTAGACGTTTTGGCATTATTAGAAATTGTGTTTTTCTTTGAAGTCCTCAAATATTTCATGTGCACTCTGCAAAATAGCAAAACCAAGATGTACCTACAGGTGTGGAGAAACTATGTTTATTGCACATTCTACTACTACCAAAATACTCCTAGAGATTGAAGGGCTTGGTGATGAATGTGTAATCATCTGTAATGCAACGTCCAGTGCTGTATCATATGCCTTTGCTCTTCAATTCCTCATGGCACTCTGAGACAACTCGTGACCTCGTGTTTGTGATTCTAGCAGGATTGGACTAGAAGAAGCTGGACTTGTCAAGATGGGTGATGAAGATGAACTTATAAGAGGCAACTCATGCACTACATTACTATTGTGTTGCTTACCGATTGCTCTAAAGACTTCAGTAAGGCTTCTTGAGGTGTTGTTGGTGGGACGACATTATAATTTACTGAACCTCATTACATTATGATGCACAATGTTGCCCAAATTCAAGTATTGCTGTCGTACCAAGTTATACCATGATGTTCATATAGATTAATCACACTAAACGTTAGTGTTCGTTTGACAATTTAGAGAAAATTTATGTGTTAGTACCCATGTCACCCTGAATCAAAAACTACAAGAACACTACAAATCATCTCATGTTGTGTTGGTCCTGACCAGATTGTCTTTGACAAAAGCTCCTCACCACTTATAAACAAAAATACAAGGCAGCTGTAAAATTTCCATTTTGCAGATATCTTGCCTGCTGAGCCACTTGGAGCTGATTGTATCTTTTTGTACTCTCTGATGAAATACGACTTTAGCTTCTTGAATTTGGCATGAGTTTGGTCTGTAACAAGAGCTTTTATTTTTTTGAGAATACTGTTTCATCAATTGTACAAATCACTGTATGTGCTACATTATTCAGAATTGCTAGGTAGAGTTTTTGGTAAAATGCATTCTTTGTCTAATTTTGTTGGAAGACATTTCCCTCTTTATTTATTTATTTATTTATTTATTTATTTATTTATCTATTTATTGATTTATTTGTTTATTTATTTATCTATTTATTTATCTATTTATTTACTTATTTATTTATCTATTTGTTTATTTATTTATTTATTTATTTATTTATTTATTTATTTATTTATTTATTTATTTATTTATTTATTTATTTATTTATTTATTTATTTATGCATTTATTCATTCATTGATCTATTTATCTATTTATCTATTTATTCATTTATTTATTGTAAGTACATTCTGATTAGAGAAAGAACTACCTTTTTGGATATAAAAATTCTGTTAGTTTAAGTTAAGTATGGTAAGCATGGATTGAATTATATATATTATGATTATCTCACTTTGGGAAAGGTTACAGCCTTATAAGAAGAAGGATGCAAATCACCAAGGTTTTTATATTCTGAAGGTTTGATTTGGCTAGATTAGGTTAGGTTTAACTAACACAAGTAAAGTTATAAACAAATTAGTGATAAAGAATTCAAGTAAAAAGAGTTTGAATTACAATTTACTGAAATTTTACCAGCTATGCTACAAAGGTTAGTTTCGTATAACTCTATCTAACTAAATACCAAGGGTTTTCCCTTTACGAGGGAGGTAGCCAAGTCAAAATGGATATACCCACTCTGATACATTTCATACCCTCCCATTCCACTCCCATCCACCATCCTTTCCTCCTTTTCATATTAGCTTCTCCTGGAGGTGTAGGTACCTGTGCAGCCAATTATATATAATAGTAAACCAGTAAAAGTATACATGTATGTAACCAAGTGGTTGATTAACTAGGTAAATCGCATCAAATACAGACAAAGCTACTGTTCTCATAGATTTCTTTTGTATTGTAGGGATGCTACTGTGGTGAAGAGAAAGATGTTTTGGTGAGTTCGTCTCCTTTATTGTAAGGTATGAGTGAACTGATTTTACATGCTGCGGGAGCCAATATATGTACCACGTTGGTAGTCACCCGTGGTGTGTTATTACATAATTGCACAGGATTAGGTTAGGTCGGGTCAAGCAGGATCGCACTGTCAGAGAGCGTCAGGTCGTGAGCGACATGACGCGCGTTCTATGCCACGTGGTTATCGTGGTATGTACAATATTCCCCTCTCAAAATTGCCTTGGCTTCAGAGGGCGTCCTGCATGTGAGAATTTGGTGGGTGTAGTGTCGAGGTGTGCCGGTTTTAGGCGCTTAATGGCGACCCATTCTGGCCTGCCGGAGATGGAGATGCGGAAGGTCTTGTCCTTACGTTCAAGGACAAGATGTGGGCCAGTGTAGGGATGGGTGAGTGGTGGTGTGTGAGCGTCCGTTCTCAGGAAAACGTGCGTCGAGGTGTTAAGGTGTTTTGGGAGGTATTCCTTTACATCCCGGTGATGTGTCGGCACACATGGGGCGAACTTATCGACAGTGCAACGCAGCTGCTGCAGGCTCTCGGGAGAATCCTGTGGAGGGAAGAATTCTGCGGATACGTCGAGGGTTTGGCCGAGGGCCATCTCTGCTGGAGACACGTTGGGATCGTCCTTGATGGCTGTCCGAAGGCTAAGGAGTATCCACGGTATTTTGTGTGGTCAGGAGCCTTGTTGCAGCATGCCATAAGAGATGCTTTGAGTGAATGGTGGGTTCAATCGACCATGCCGTTGGCTGCAGGGTTGTAGGAGGTAGTGTGGTGGACTGTAGTACCTAGGAGTTCAGCGAGGGAGTGCCACAACCGCGACGTGAAGTGACCTGAGAAAGGCTGTAGTGCAGGATGGGGATGGCCTCCAATCAGCGGGTTGATCTATCAATGGCGGTGAAGAGGTAACGATGGCCTTCGACGGTGGTGGTGGTGGGGGTGGGGGGGCGACGTCGACATGAATATGTGCGAAGCATCGCCTGGGCTGATGGAATGATCCGATGCCTGATTCAGTGTGGCGATGAATTTTGCTTTCCTGGCAGGCGATGCAGGATCTGGCCCACTCCTTTGCGTCCTTGGAGATGCTGTGCTAGATGAATTTCTGTTCAGGAGCTTCGCAGTGACGTGCCCTGAAAGGTGAGACAGGCCGTGTATCAAATTGAACACTTGACGTCGGAAGGCGGCTGGGATGAGGGGTCGTGGGTGGCTGGTACTGATGTTGCAGAGGATGGTGCGGTTGTCGTAGAAAGGAACGTCTTGCCACTTAAGGGATGTGATGGATGACCTGTAGGCGAGTGTTTCAGGATCCCCCCGTTGCTCTCTGGCGATAACTGCGTATTCGAGGCCGAGTTGAACTGCATTGATGGCTATTCGGGAGAGGGCGTCTGCGACGTGGTTCTTTGTACCGGGGACGTGCCTTGTAATGCAATTGAACTCGGCGATGGCGGAGAGGTGGCGGCGAGGGCTGGTAGACCAAGCGTCCTGTTGTTTCGTGAAAGCGTGCGTCAGAGGTTGATGATCGGTGTTGATGATAAATGAGGAGCCTTCCAGGAAATGGCGAAAGTGTCGAACGGCGTGGTGGATGGCGAGGAGCTCTCTGTCAAAGGTGCTGTAGTTGAGCTCGACCTTAGAGAGTTTCCTACTGAAGAAACCGAGGGGTGTGGGTCTGCCACGGAGGATTTGTTCGAGCTCACCCCCTATGGCGACAGTGTTGGCGTCCGTTGACAGTTGTAGTTGGGCACCTGGTGCAGGGAAGGAGAGGGTGGTGGCACGGGCAGGGCTTTTTGCGTTGACGAAGGCAGCTTGCATGGCGGGGTCCCTAACGAGGTCCTTCGGTTTTCCGTGAAGGGCGTTATAGAGTGGGTGCAGCGTTCGAGCGATGTTAGGGAGGAAACGGTGGTAGAAGTTGACCATCCCAATAAATTCCTGCAGGGCTTTGATGGTAGTAGGTTTGGGAAATTTGTCGACTGCGGCGACTTTATCATGCAGGGGATGAACGCCGTCAGGAGAGATGAGGTGTTCCAAAAATGGGACAGACTTTTTTCCGAAGCTGCATTTGTCAAAGCGGACAACGAGGCCGTTGTCCTGGAGACGCTTGAGTATGGTCCGCAAGGGTTGGAGATGCTGGTCAGGCGAGTTGGAGAAGACCAGAATATCGTCGACGTAGCAGACGCAGAAGTCAAGGTCGCCGAGGATGCCGTCCATTAGGCGCTGGAAGGTCGCACCTGAGTTTCGCAAGCCGAAGCAGGAGTAATTAAAAGTGTACGTCCCGAAGGGGGTGGTGATTGTGGTCTTCGGGATGTCGTCTGTGTGTACCGGAACTTGGTAGTAGCCCCTTAGGAGGTCCAGTGTCGAAAACATCTTGGCGCCGTTGAGGTATGTGGTGATGTCGGCGATGTTATGGAGTGGGTTGTGGTCAGGTTCCGTCATCATGTTCAGCCGCCGGTAGTCTCCACAGGGGCCCCAGGAACCATCGTTCTTCTTGACGAAGTGGAGAGGGGAGGACCAAAGGCTGGAGGCCTTTCGGCAGGGACCTAGTCTCTCCATCTCTTGGAAGGTTTTCTTGGCGACGGCGAGTTTCTCGAGCGGTAGGCGGCGGTATTTGGCAAATACCGAGGGCCCAGACGTCTTGATGTAGTGGTACATGCCATGTTTAGCTAGTGTCTGTGGTGTCTGTCGCAGCTCAGGCTTGAAGATGTCGGGGAATTCCGTGAGCAAGTGGGCATAGGACATTCTAGCGTCGATGGCGGCGATCGTGGTTGGCTGTGACGCGATTTACAGGGGCGTTGAGGCGGATGTGGTTGCGCAGATTAGACGGCTGTTGGCGACGTCGACCAGTAACCTGTAATGAGCGAAGAAGTCAGCACCGAGGAGGGGCGTCTTGACGTCAGCCAGGATGAAATTCCAGGAGTAGTGGCGACTCACAAAGGTGAGGTGCAGACGTTTCCACCCGTAGGTGGCTATGGTAGTGCCATTGGGGATCCGGCGTTCTGCAGCGGATGCAGGAAATATGGACCTGCAAGCTCCTGTATCGACAAGGAAACGACGGTTAGAGGCCTTGTCGTTGATGTAGAGGCCCGTTGCGCCTGTAGAGGTCACTGTGATGAACGGTGGCCCTTTTTTTTTTTTTTTTTTTACCCAGGTACATCCTGGTTGGCATTTCTTGGCAGATGCACCGAATATTGTGTGGTAGTAGCACAGGCGCAGAGGGCCGGTGATACCATGTCGTTACCTTTGCTGGTGTTTTTTGGCGTTTCTTGGCTGCCCATGCTGCTGCAGCGGAGATTTCGTCGGTGATGTCGTCCAGACATCCTGATTCCTTGCTGCGGCGGCGTGGGCGTGGGCGTCGG
>NC_134811.1:44895325-44900325 GCF_046742065.1 Oratosquilla oratoria | reverse complement strand
ATTTCCCTTTGCCCTTACCCCCGATTAGTACTCCCCTTCCTTTGTCCCCGATCTCTCCTTTCCCCCCCTCTGACCCAGATCCTACACCTTCCCCACTACCACCCCAACCTCAACCCCAAACGGCAACATACAACACATACAAAACACACAACATCAACATATTACAACACAACATTGACGGAATTAACACTAAAAAACATGAACTTGAACACTTTCTTAAACAACACAACATACACATTGCAATTCTACAAGAAACAAAATTAAGACACTCACACAAAACACCATCATTTCATAATTACACCACCATCAGACAAGACCGGACTGACGGCAATGGCGGTGGACTCATCACCCTGATCCACCATTCCATCTGTTTTGTGGACACAAGTGCCACAACCAAAATTCTCCTCCCTACCACAGATAACACAACTGAAACCCAATCCATTCGTATCCGCACAGGCAACAATTCAACACTAACAATAGTTAACATGTACATTCCCCCCCAATCATCCCCCACAGTTCCAAACACCTTCAGACCTCAACTCAGCCAACTAACCTCAATCCCCAACCTGATCATGGGTGGTGACTTCAACGCCAAGTCGTCTGCCTGGTTTGTCGACAACCCTGACACAGACAGAGGGCTTGATATACAGACTCAATTCGACTCATTGACTATCATGAACAACACGCATAATCATACACATATCCCATACCAAGCCCTCTACACTCCCTCCTCTCCTGATATCACCTTTTGCTCCCCCTGCCTAACCCCAACAACATCATGGAGAGTGGTCGGAGCCCTTGGTTCTGACCACCTTCCAATCATCATCACCACCAAAACAAGATGCACCCCAGCTGGCCACAGACACACTTACACCAATTACAAGAGAGCTAACTGGGAAGCCTTTACTGAAGAGACAGAACAACATTTTGAAACACTTAACAGTACACCAATCATAAACATAAACAATGCTGTGCACGCTTTTAATACAATCATACAAAACGCAGACAAGAGATACATCCCTAGAGGCAACAGAAAATCACACAACCCCAACTTCACACCAGAAATCCAAGGCCTCATCAGACAACGTGACACACTTAAACACGATACCCCCACACCTATCCCTCAAAACATAGCAGACCAAATACAAACACTAAACACTGTGATTGCCAATAAAATACATGAACAAAAAACACAAAATTGGCAAAACTTTATCGATACACTTGATCACAAAACAAACACCAGCAAATTGTACAAAACACTCAACAGCATCACACTATCCAACACTAACACTACACGCTCTCACGCAGCAATAATCACAACAACAGATAATCTACCCTCAAACAGACAACAAGCAAACGCACTCATACGTCATTTCGCACAGACGAGCCATCTTACATCTCACCCTGACGACCGACGCACCATGCGACGTAAGAAAGACTTTCCCACAGACTCAGACTATACACCCTTCATAGACAGTCAGACAAAACTCATAATGCATAGTCTCAAGCACTCATCTGCCTGTGGCCCTGATAACATAAGCAACATCCACCTAAAACACATTGGACCACAAGGTATACACGCACTCACAAACATTGCAAACTACAGCTATTCACACAACACTATACCCGACATCTGGAAGCATGGTAAAATAATCACCATTCCAAAACCGAACAAAGACCCAACAATCCCAACATCGCACCGCCCAATCACACTTCTCTGCACCCCCTCTAAAGTCATTGAACGCCTAATACTTAAACTTGTCACACCATATATTCCCCTTGCTGACTCACAACACGGTTTTAGGCCACTACACTCCACAAACACTCTTCTGACAAACCTCACACAAAGAATTTTAGATGGCATCAATTCAGATAGGCCCCACCACAGAACACTTCTTATAACATTGGACATTAGTAAAGCTTTTGATGCTATCCCCCGCCACAACCTAACAAATAAAATATATAACACAGACATGCACAATAACACCAAAAGATGGCTGGCCAATTATCTGGCAGGCAGGAATGCTCATGTGTCATATAATGGCCAATCATCGCACATCAGAAACATTAAGAACGGAGTACCACAGGGCTCAGTTCTATCCCCCACATTATTTAATCTATACATGCATGACTTACCCACGCCAGACACCTCAGAAATACAAATCTCTTCCTACGCAGACGACATAACAATCACATGCACACATCGTAACACAGACAAAGCTGCAGAAATAATCCAGCCTTACCTTGACACACTCAACACATGGTTCATCACAAACAGACTCAAAATAGCTCCAACCAAATCTACAGCAACACTTCTCACCAACTGGACAAAAGAACACAAATACATACCTCATCTCTACATCAACAACACTCTAATACCACACACAAACACACCGAAAATTCTTGGTGTAACATACGATACATCCATGTCTTTCAAACAACACCTCACAAACATAAAAAACAAATGCACACCTAGACTTAACGCACTTAAGTCAATCACTGGAACAACATTTGGACAAAACAAAGAAACTAATATAACAATATACAAACAATGCATACGCTCAGTGATGAATTATGCGAGTCCTGCATGGGCTCCTAATCTCAGTGAGACACACCACAACACCCTTCAAATCATACAAAACAAAGCCCTAAAAACAATTACAGGCTGCACATATACATCACCTACAGACCATTTACACCATGAAACAAAAGTCCTCAAAGTCAAGGACCACCTCGACATGAGAGGCACACAAACACTTGCTGCAGCCACCACAAACACATCACACCCGCTACACTACATAGCAGAACACCCACACACACCAAGAAACATTAAAACTACACCCATAGACCTTTATTACACACAGATACTCTCTTCTCTTCCTCCACAACCACCAAATACCAGCCTCCGGAAACATATTCATAATCATATCACTCACCGCTCCATTAACACACTGAAAGACAACACACTGCTACATGCCAGACCCCCTGATATCCACCCTTCTGAATCCTCTCTCCCACGTAAGGACAGAGTCCACTTGGCCAGACTGCGATGCGGTCACCACCCAGCACTTCTAAGCTACCAGAAGAGGCTGGACGACCGTGTTGTGAACAGCTGCCCAGGATGTAACACTTCACCCCATACCATACAACACATAATGGAAGACTGCATTATACACAATCATGCACGCAAACAACACAACATACACTCTATAAAGGATTTGTGGGAAAACCCAGTTTCGGCTGTGGCCTTCCTTGGGGAGACGGGACTGCTCGGACAGACAGTCTAGGGAACGACAACAACAACAACAACAACAAGCTTGCCATTTCATTTAATGAAATATGCTTGAGAGAGAATATCCTGCCCATTTATACGAAGAACACACACACACTCACACACACACACACACACACACACACACACACACACACACACACACACACACACACACACACACACACACACACACACACACACACACACACACACACACACACTCACACACACACACACACACACACACACTCCACACACACAACACACACACACACACACACACACACACACACACACACACACACACACTCACACTCACGCACACTCACTCACTCGCACAGGCCTGGGCAGGATTCGATCCCAGACCGCCGTAGTGCCCGCCGGGAACTCTATCAACTGCGCCACGAGGTGTGTGTGTGTGTGTGTGTGTGTGTGTGTGTGTGTGTGTGTGTGTGTGTGTGTGTGTGTGTGTGTGTGTGTGTGTGTGTGTGTGTGTGTGTGTGTGTGTGTGTGTGTGTGTGTGTGTGTGTGTGTGTGTGTGTGTGTGTGTGTGTGTGTGTGTGTGTGTGTGTGTGTGTGTGTGTGTGTGTGTGTGTGTGTGTAAGCGCGCGCGCGTGTGTTTGTGGCGTCACCATTCACTCGGCGAATGTGATGTAGCTTGCTGACGCTCTCTGAGTGGTTGAAATCAGAGGCATGATACTGCTTTTCCCGTTCTGATTGGACACTCACACCACCCACCGAGGCTGAGAGCCGTTATTTCCCTTTATGTATGCCCTCGTAGAGGTCGCATATCTATCTACTGCACATGATGTCGTTTAGCTCCATTTTTATCCCTGGACCCTCGTAATATTTTGTGGTTTTCGAATTTACGATTTTCTGCGGACAACCTGCAATTTGCCCTGCATCTGTTAGGCAGGTCAACCTCACTATTCGAAACCGTTGGCAACAGATAGAAACTCACCAACTCTTAGAGACAGGGGTATGGTTGTAGGATGCTTTGTAACTTTAAGCAGTACTATCTACTCACTAAGTTACTGGTGTAAATGCAGAAATATTTATCTGATCGTATATATACATTTCTTTTTCTTAAAAAAAAACAATATCATATAAAACATGAGGAGAACTTAGCGGTCAAGATATTTTTTAAAGAAAAGGATTTACTTAAGAGATATTTGTATAAATACAACATAATTTTTATGGCTGACTACAATTGCCAACTTCTCTGTTTGGCATGACTTTTTGTGGATCATACTATATATCATATCAGCCTTTTCTGTTTCCACATTGTCATCCTATTACCTTCATCACGCTGAGCAAGATCAATGGCATGTGAGTACTAACAGCCCGTTCGTACCCTGATATTAGGTTGTACCCAAACACACAATTGTCAGTCCATGACGATATTACTTCAACGTTGCACGAGTCCCAAGTGCCGGAAACTGTACATTAGTACTGGCATGCCCTTTGAAGTGCAGTGCTTTGCAGTTATGTAATCACCATCCCCCTCTATCCTCCCTTCCCTCTCTTCCCTCCACATTCGCCTCCCCCTCCCCCTCCCCTCACCCACACCTTACCCTCTCACCACCACCCCTTTAACCCCCTTTCCCTCTCACCCTCACCTCTCCTCAATATCTCCCTCAACCTCACTCTCCTCCCTCCCCTATCTCCTTACCTTCCCCCCCTCACCCACACCTTTGCCCTCACCTTCTCCCTTATAATCCCTTTT
>NC_134811.1:44860325-44882825 GCF_046742065.1 Oratosquilla oratoria | reverse complement strand
AATAAAAAGAAAAGCAATAGATATTTATAATCGTGGAAAGAAAGAGAGAAATGATAAAAATACTACCAATTTTATATCAGTACCTGGCTCAGAAACTTTACCAATAATAGACAAATATTTAACAAAAACAGGTATAAACATAGCCAAAATAACTAATAAGAGGATAGGTGATTTGGTAAAGACCTCCGAAAAGAGAAACAATTCCGAAAACAGTGTCGCATACAAAATCCCGTGCAATGGTTGCACAATGGCATATTATGGCGAGTCATCAAGGGGATTAGATAAGATAATTTATGAACATAAAAACGACAAAAAAGTACATAGGACGTCTAATTCTTTAGTAGTTCATGCGAAAAAATTCGATCATTTACCAAACTGGAGAGGAGCTGAAGTACTGCATAAAGGTTTTGATAAATTCACTAGAAGAATTGTAGAATCAGCATATATTTCAACTAAGAAATCATTGAACCATCGAGGAGGATTTATCAATTTAGCAAAACAAACTAGTATTTTAATTCTAGAACACGCCAGAAAAACGACCTTTCCCAAGTATCCGACAAGATAACTAAGTTTAGTACATAAACTTTAATTACAGTTTTCCGTACACTCTCTCTACGCAAACGAAACGTTAGAGTGTTTAGGGTTCCGTGCTATCCCCTGTGTTTATGTTCTCCATCATCACCTTCCTGGTCTCACCCCTTCGCTGCTGTAAATCTGTACGCCACGTGTTTTCGTAAGTATTAGTGTAAGCCATTGTCTTGGACTGTTTTGTTTATTTGATTTGATATGTGTTTAGGAATGTACAGTATATATGCTAGACATTTCAGAATACTATGAGTGAATGGTTGTAAATGTAAAAACAGTAAATCTTTATTTTTCTTTTGTCATAAATATAGAAGATTTCAGTTTCGTACAGACTTCTATATTAACCAACCTTCCTTATAACCTTGCTTACATCCCAGTCTTATATGAGCTGCTAATCGGAACGTACCGTAATCTACCTGTAATCTCTATACGTTCCACTTTATTGTTACGGGCTTGCTCCCGAACTGGAATTCGACTTACCCTTAGACTCGAAATTAGTTACACATATTCCATCAACTTAGGCCAAACTTAGCAAGCCCATGACAATATATATATATATATATATATGTATATATATATATATATTTTTATATATATATATATATATAAACAGTATATACATATATGTATATATATATATATATATATATATATATATACAGTACATATATATTATATATGTATATATACATATATATATATATAGTATACATATATTATATATATATATATATATATATATATATGTGTGTGTGTGTGTGTGTGTGTGTGTGTGTGTGTGTGTGTGTGTATGTGTGTGTGTGTGTGTGTGTGTGTGTGTGTGTGTGTGTGTGTATGTGTGTGTGTGTGTGTGTGTGTGTATGCATGTATACACACACACGCACACACACACACACGCACACACACACACACACACACACACACACACACACACACACACACACACACACACACACACACATATATATATATATATATATATATGTATATATATATATGTATATATATATATATATATATATGTGTGTGTGTGTGTGTGTGTGTGTGTGTGTGTGTGTGTGTGTGTGTGTGTGTGTGTGTGTGTGTGTGTGTGTGTGTGTGTGTGTGTGTGTGTGTGTGTGTGTGTGTGCGTGTGTGTGTATATATGTATTATATATTGTGTTCTAATATAGAATGCAGTGGTGTAAAGAATGTGTAAAATGCAATGAAATCTAATGTATAGCTTATGGGATGCTGTGATTACAAAGGATTACAAAGGCGGAGCATGCCGACAGGAAACCTATTGGTCCATATCTAGGTTGGATACGAAAAAATAATAATAATGATAAATTAATAAATAAAAACCACAATAATGTAAATAACAAATAAAATACATAGATAAATGCATAGATATAGTTGATTAATAAACAAACAGGTAAATAGTAAATAATAATAAATTGACATGTAACTAATAATAAATGAAAATCAAAACAGACAAACGATAACAAAACAAAAACAAATAATATGAAATAAATTATAATCATTACAGCATCTTGCCTAGGTGTTTATCTAAATGATTCTTGAAGCTTCGAACTGAACTACATTGCACTATCTGTGCAGGAAGTTTATTCCATTCATTAACTACATGGTTGGCAAAGTTGTTTCTGCCTACTTCCAAATTGAATCTACCGTATTTTCGGACAGTTTGAGACCATTGTTTCTTGTCTGATTTTCATTCAATGCGAAAATTTGTCACTTTTGATGTTGTCAATTCCCTTCAGAATTTTAAAGACCTGTATCAAGTTACCTCTGAGTCTACGCTTTTTTAGGGAAAACAGATTCATATAGTTTAGTCGATTTTCGTATGATTTATTTTTTATATTTGGAATCATTTTTGTGGCTCGCCGTTGTACTTTTTCAAGTCTGTCAATGTCTTTAATGAGATTCGGTGACCATACGGAAACAGCATATTTCAAATGTGGACGAACTAACGATTCATATAGCTTGTTAATGAGTGATGGATTTTTTAAATCAAAAGATCGCGCAATCAGTCCTAGAATCTGATTTGTTTTCTCAGAGGCTGAAATACACTGCTTGGATGATTTGAGATCGCTACTGATAATTACGCCGAGATCTTTTTCACTATCCACTTTTGTTAACGAATTTCAAAATAACTTGTAATCATACTTACTGTTATTTTTACCTATGTGCATTACCTTGCATTTACTTATGTTGAATTTCATTAGCCACTTTTCAAACCATTGCTGTAACTTATCTAAATCTTCTTGAATATCTAATTGATTTAAGTGATCATTTGCCATTCCGCACAGTTTTGTATCATCAGCAAATTTGGAAACAGTAGATTCTAGTCCATGGTCTATATAATTTATATCTACTATGAATGGAAGTGGCCCAAGAACGGAACACTGAGGAACTCCACTTGTAACATTTTTCCATCTAGATGTTTTCCATTTAAAACAACTCTCTGATTTCGATCATTCAATCAATTACTAGTCCAACTTAATAGGCTACCACTTATTCCGTGCGAAGCTAATTTAGAAAGTAGTCTTTCGTGTGGAACGGTATCAAAATCTTTTGCAAAGTCTAGATATACTAAATCTATTTTGTTTCTTTTGCCATAATTCGAGATAACTGTGTTGTAGAATTCGAGTAAGTTAGTCACGCAAGAACGTTTCCGTCTGAAACCATGCTGGTTATCATTTATAAAACGGTTACTTTCTAAATGATGTTCGATAGCATCTCTGATGATAGTTTCCATTATTTTTCCTACGATTGAAGTCAAACTTATAGGCCTACAGTTATTTGATTTCTTTTTGTCACCTTTTTTGAATATGGCAGTAACAACATATAAGATTTAATTGTGTATATGACAAATATAGCACTGTGGTGTGCATAATATATGAGGTGTAACAGTATGCATATTCTATGGGATGTAGTGATGCATACAATGTACAAGAAGTAGTGATGTGTACAATGATGTACATTATTCACTGAGTGTAACGATGTGTATAGCGCTTATGATGTAGTGATGTGTATAGCGAATAAAACAGAGCATATTGTGTGATTTCAAATACTGATAAGACAAATATACATTTAGGGCGCTCACAGGACACATGTTCTCATCCTTAATAAAAAAAAAAGATATATTCTCACATATGTTAATAATTTTGTTTTGTTTTAATAGTTTTCATGCGTATTTAGTGAGGTATTTATTGAGAAACAATATATCAATATTTCATCCCGTAGGAGTGAACCATTACTGGGAGGCTAACCTACAGCCTATCCTGACCCATGATTCTGGCCTTGGTGATCGTATATGTGTTGTGGTCCACACCTCCGAGGAACAGCTTCGTCGTTAGGGTGCTCAGACACATGGTTCATGGATGTCAACTTTGCCACGAGTCCAAGTGTCTTTGAGCAGCTCTACATCATTCTTGCTCTTCTGGGTGATTCTACAGTTTCCTGTGTGTACCCCTTCCTGCCTAGGAAGCGTGTACAAGTCTTTCAGAAACTCCTTCAAGCCATCCTCAACAAGATGGAGTGTGTGGAGACCTACTCCGACCCACGTGTTGTCATTACTGACTTCGAGTTGGCAACCATCCAAGCAGTGTCCTTGGTGATGGGGCCATAAGTGACCATATGGACTATAGACTACCTAGAGAAGACCACCCCTTCGCGCAGGATCGGTGTTTGTGGGAGGCAAAGTCTGTAAGAAAATAAAAAGATAGTTGTTTATAAAGGGGGGCATCACCACTGTGCGTATTTTAGGGATATTTATTAGAGTTTATGTCATGGCTCACGAGGCATGGGCAGGAGACTTGCAGTTCAAAGTTTGCTTCAGTATTTGGGAGAGAATTCTTTTTCGGGATGTTTATTAGTCAAGATATCAACCAATAAAATTAGGTAAGAGTTGTAGGGACGGTCTGAAAGATGAAAATGTTTTTAGTGGTAGGTAAACTGAAATGAGAAGATGCAGTAGGAGAGAAAGTTAGCAGCAAGTTAAATTCAGTTGGAGAGAAAGTGTTTGTAGATGTTTTTGTGTGTAGTCGTATTTCTTGTTTGAGACGTCTTTGTGTGAGTGTGAGCCACGCAGGGAGGTTTCTTGCCTCTACGCGTGTGTGCATACAACGGATTATATTATACTGTATGAGTTCCCTGTCCTACTCAATGTTTCCTGCCGACGAAACAGACCTCTTGAAGTAGCACAGCCGCTTTGACGGGGAAATGAAGACGGACATGAGCAGAGCACACAAAATGAATGCATGTATCCAGCGATGGCTGATCCCGGCCAGCCATAGCACGTGTACTGAGAAGCTGCTACCTTTCTTTACGCTTGCTACTAGTTCCAGACGAACTCATGTTCATGGTACTGACAGACAGGACCCACCACATCGCTGCACATCTGGTCACAATCTGATTTAATGGATGAATGTTGGCCACGTAGTGTAATGATTCAGAGGTTCTGAAGTCGTTCCAATGCGTGTCCATGGTGAATTAGAGAGCTTTGATGGGAGTAATTGTTTGAAGCAGATGCCATCTGGCTCGACTCAGGAGGCTGGCACAGTATCAGTTTGACCATTGCTGAGTACAGGCGACGTTTAACGACCATGGGCACAGCCAAGAAACGCCTGAGTTCTCCCAACGTAGCTTTAGCTTTGGCTCTCTGGATGCGGAAGTGTGGTCACCAGGTCAGTTCACAATCTAGTGTGCTTCCCAACACGATGGCCTGCCCTTTAGCTGGAATGTATAGGTTGCTTATATAGCTGGAATGTATAGGTTGCTTATATAGCTGGAATGTATAGGTTGCTTATATAGCTGGAATGTATAGGTTGCTTATTGTGAGAGGGGTTTCGATGATTGTTTTGTTGTTCGTGTTGCAGTGGAAGTATACAGCTTTGCACTTTGACACATTCGTCTTAATGCGCCACTGTTGCTCTTACGCATGTGCCCTGTCTAGTGTGTCTTGCATAATGTGTATTGCTCCCTGTAGTGTTGTGTGTCTGCTGAGGTGGTTGGTGTCGTGCGCACGTGAGAGAGTTTGAGCCTGTTTACGAGGGTAGGGCAGCTCTGGGATGTCATTCGTGTACAGGTTGTAGAGAAATGAAGCAAGAACCGAAACCTGCGTCACTCCTGCCTCAGGTACAAAAGTTGGGACTGACATTCCCGCTACTTTATTCTAAATGACCTGTCTTCAAGATAGTTTCAGAACAAGCAACCACGTGAACGGCAAGGCAAAGTTGAAGAAGTGGTACATTTTGTATTTAAGGCTTTCGTGTCATACAATGTCTAATGCCTTCTCAACGTCTTTACACACCATAATTGCCTTTCCGAGACGACCGTCCAGTGGTTTCTGGTCCCACTGGGCGATCAAGGAAATGACATCCTCTGCGTTCCGGTCCATCCTGAAGCTAAGCTGGCAGTCCCGCAGAAGAGACTTTCCCTCTAGGTAGTTGATCAGGCGTCGGCAAAAGACGTGCACAGACACCTTTTTCAAAACTCTCCAGAAGGGAAATCGGCCTATAAGAGAATGGGGAGGAAATGGATTTGTTGAGTTTTAGGATTAGGACCGTGTGCGAGGTTTTGAATACGACAGGGAAGTACCCAGAGGTGAAAGAACAGTTGTATAATGTTGTCATATGTGTAATAGTGTTGTCTAGTATTTGTTTGAGTATTTGTGCACGCACAAGATTGCTTTTATCATCTCACCCATATCATACGGGGTAAGGTCCAGGACTTGGGATTAACTGACCTCTACTGCAACAACGACGAGATCAGACACTTCTTTGGGGTAATGCATTAGCTCGCCTTTTTTCCTGAGGTCCCGGAGGGCATGGTGTTCCTCAGGGAGTACACCCCTGGTGATGTTGAGCCACGGATTGACTACTTCGACACGGTGTACGTCACTGGCTCCTTCCGGCGGGTGCAGCAGGGACCACTCTAGCCTGGAGGCCCTTCACCATACATCCATGTCCGCAACATCTCTCCCCGCTTCGGTATTCCAGTGGGAACTCTCACACGGCCACCCTGGAGGACCATTACCGTACAAACCACATGTGTGAAGAGGGGAACATGTCATTCTCGCAGCTGATTGGCCACTATTACCCTTACTTCTGGACACCTATCGATGGTTTCCGTAGGGACTACACTCTTGTGAGCCCTTACATGCTACATCATTCCAGAAGGCTGCCCATCAAGAAGCGGCAACGCAGGCAAGTTGCAGTGTTGCCACTGTGATCTATGCTAGTTCCCACAAATGAGTGACATTTTTCCGCAAATTCCCCAAGGAAATCTGGATTTTCCATTTTTTCCCACAAAAATAAGGAATTATGATATAAACAAATAAATTCATTGTAACTTATAATTCTTCAAATTCTACATATAATTATTCAAATTTCTCACACAAATTTGTGAAAATCTTCCACAAAATGTCACCAGTGGCAGCATATTCAGCAGTAAACACCTCCACCGTCTCTGCAAGGCTTTCGTGAGAGAGCATTATTCTCTACCAGAGTAAAACAGTAAAGCTTTATTTTTCACTTATTGTAAATATACACTATTTAAGTTTCGTGCAGACCTCTATCTTACCCCTCCACTCTTATAATCTTACATAAGATTTTCATCGGAACGTACCTTAATCTATCTATATTCTCTATACGTCCCACTTTATTGTTACGAGCTTGCTCCTGAACTGGAACTCGACTTACCCCTAGACTCGAAATTAGTTTCATACTTTACATCAACTCAGGCTAAACTTAGCAAGCCCATGACAATATATATATATATATATATATTATATATATATATATATATATATATATATATATATATATGCGAATAAATCATAAAAACACGCGATTCACAGAATGTGCAATAAAACCATTTGGAAAATAAAATGAAAGGTAAATTGAAATATCCAAAACACTTAACTGACGTAGCTCAAAACACAGCAAAGAATTTTTTTTATATTCTTTTTCATAATCAGCAATTCAGTTTTAGAAATATTTTATCCCTCCCTTTTCATCAAAATTTTGTTAGTTTAACTCGTACTTTTAATGAATTTGGTGTCCAAGTTGTCTTTAAAATAACAATACTGTTAAAAATAGGTTGATTAAAAATTCACCTGCTTGTAATGAAGGCTGTGTTTATAGTATCCCTTGCAAAAATTGTAACTTTAATTATATTGGACAAACAGGCAAGGATTTAAAATTGAGAATAAACCAACATAAATAAAACATCAGAACAGGGGCAAGTTTCAAGTGGGTTGGTTTTTGCATTTAAGTGATTTTAATCATTGCATTGATTGGGATAATACAAAAAATTGTCTTAAGTAAGGACATTAAGGAGAGGAATATCATTGAATCATGTTATATAAAAGCTTCATTTGAGAACAACATGAATATGAGTATGGGAATGCATAAATTAGATAACTTTATAACTTATAAAATTGTTGACAGTAACCGGCTCAAACGTCCGGCAGTGCTGGGAGAGTGAGGTCACAATGGACCTGCTCTAATCCCCCCCCCCTAGTGTGCTTCTTTTATATATATATATCGTCACTGTTTCCTTACTCTGTACCTTTGAAAATGTCTTAAATAGACGAAAACGTTCGGTCACCTTTCATTTTATTTTCCATGTGGTTCTATCACACACACACACACACACACACACACACACACACACACACACACACACACACGCACGCACGCACGCACACACACACACACACACACACACACACACACACACACACACACACACACGCACGCACGCACGCACACACACACACACACACACACACACACACACACACACACACACACACACACACACACACACACTCGGTGGCACTGTTGGTAAAGCGCTGATCTGGGAAGTAGAAGTGCTCCCAGTACCCAGTTCGAATCCTGCCCAGGGCCGAAATTATTTCGGTATCACTGTGCCTCGGGTCGTTACTCTGACTCTCGTGGGCGGGGAGTTGGGTGTGTGTGTGTGTGCAAGGTCATAGCATTACCCATAGATCGGACCTACGAGCTCTAAGCTCTCTTCCAGGAGGGAAATAGCTGTCGATCACGAGTCCAACACGTGATCCAAAGACCAAGTGAACACACACACACACACACACACACACACACACGCACACACACACACACACACACACACACACACACACACACACACACACACAAACACACACACACACACACACACACACACACACACACACACACACACAAATATAGTACCTATATATAAAGGAGGAAATAAAGAAGAACCTACCAACTATAGACCAGTCTCTCTAACAAGTACAATAGCAAAAATATGTGAAAGAATTATCAAAAGTAGATGGGTAAAATACTTGGAAAAAAACAACGTACTAAATCCAAGGCAATTTGGATTCAGACAAGGACGATCATGCGTCACCAATTTAATATGTTTCTATTCAAGACTAATAGATATAATACAAGAAAGAGATGGATGGGCTGATTGTGCATTTCTAGACCTAAAAAAAGCTTTTGACAAAGTACCACATAAGAAGTTGCTTAAGAAATTAGAATATGAAGGAGGAATACAAGGTAAATTGCTAAATTGGATGGAAGACTTTTTGCAAGAAAGAAAAATGAGAGTAGTGATAAGAGATCAGCACTCAAAATGGAATGAAGTAATAAGCGGTGTCCCGCAGGGAACAGTTCTGGCCCCAATAATGTTTGCTATATATATTAATGATATGGATGAAGGAATCGAAAGCTATATGAGCTTCTTTGCAGATGATGCAAAATTACTGAAAAGAGTGAAAACTGAAGAGGATTGTGAATCACTACAGAGAGATCTAAATAAAGTACAAGAATGGAGTAGGAAGTGGGAGATGGAGTTCAATACAAAAAAGTGTAGTATAATGGAATTTGGAAAAAGCAAAAACAGAATAACAGGATCATATAATTTGGGAGAAGAAGGAATAAAAAGAGTAGAAAATGAGAGGGACCTGGGAGTCATTGTTATGAATAATATGTCACCTGAGAAACATATAAATAAGATTTTTGGAGAAACTTATAATTTAATAAGAACAATCAAAGTGGCATTTACATACCTGGATGAAGAAATGGTGAGGAAAATCCTAATCACCCTGATAAGACCAAGATTGGAATATGCAGCAACGATATGGTCACCAAGTACAAAAAAATGTATAAAAAAACTTGAAAGAATACAAAGAGCAATTACTAAACTGGCACCAACACTCTCAAAACTATCATATGAAGAGAGACTACAAAAACTTAAACTACAGACACTAGAGCAAAGAAGAGAGAGAGGAGATTTGATAGCTATTTACAGAATCATGAAAGGCATAGAAATTACTGATAGAGAGAATCTGATAAAATGGGATGACAGAAATACAAGAGGACACGGAAAGAAAATAAAAAAAGACAACTATAGAAGAGATTTGAAAAAGAACAGCTTTCCTCACAGAGCAATAGACAGTTGGAACAAGTTAGATGAGAAAGTGGTGTGTGCAAAAACAATACATGAATTTAAAAATAGTTTAGATAAAATGAGATATGAAGACGGGACCTCACGAGCATAGCTCCCCTTCCCGTAAAATACAACTAGGTACAACTAGGTAAATACACACACACACACACACACACACACACACACACACACACACACACACACACACACACAAACACCATCTCGACGTCTGCTGCGCTTGGTTTAATGTCCCCCAGTGGCTGTAGGGAGACTTGGAGCAGTAGTGGGGGCGGCAGCAATTGGAGACGGGTCCACGGTTCTCACTCGGGTCACCGGTGTAACCACCGTGGGCTACGGTGAGAAGAAAAGTGTGTTTGGTGAGTTTATCTCTTTATTACTAAGGTATAACTAAACTGATTTTATATGCGGCCAGGAGCCGATATATATACCGCGTGGGTAGTAACCCGTGGTGCGTAATTACATAATTGCACTGGATTAAGATAGGTAAGGTCAAACAGGGTCGCACTTTAATAGGCAGACATGTGTAGCTAGCATGTCAGGTCTAGTGGCGTGGGTGAGACAATGTGCGCTTCATGCCACGTGTTTTGTACAGTGCCTAATCTAGAGCCCGGTGAGGTGTGGTCGGGGGTATTCTACCATCAACTGAATAAAATCAGCTGTCGTTTTCTGTGATGATTCTTGTGTATTGCATCTCCACAGTGACACTGATAGTCATGATTAAACATTTTTATCTTATTTCCAGAGTTGGATTATTTCATGTACAGGTATTCGTTTATTTACGCGATATATATTTGTTCTTTTGGCCGTTGCGCAATTGGAAAATCGCGCAACTAGAAAATGGAGTGGGTTCCCCTAGAATTAAACCCATCATACGTATAGAAAGGGGATGAAACACCACCTATCACGATACATATATCAATCTAATTTGCAATTGAACACGCATTCGTAGAAAATGGCGTTAGCGGTTGTATACAATAAATGAAAGCGGTTAGGGTACCAATTAGACGCTTGGTGGCCAGCGGATCGCCGGCGTACTATTTGAAATTGCGACTGGTCCTGGTCCGAAGCGCGTAAAAGGGATTTGAAAATCATAAAAATCATAACTTGAGATAAATCTCTAGTATTACATGGTGCGTTAAAACAAAAGCGCATATATATATATATATATATATATATATATATATATATACATGTATATATATTATATATATACATATTATATATATATACATATTATATATATATACATATATATACATATATATATATATACATATGCAGAAAAAACCACTGGGAAATAAGAAGCTTAGTCCGAACGTTTTCGTCTATTTAAGACATTATCAAGGAATACACAGTTGATAATGTCTTAAATAGACGAAAACGTTCGGACTAAGCTTCTTATTTATATTATTTTCACGTGTGCCTTGTGAATTACTGCAATATATATATATATATATATGCATATGTATATATAATTACATATATGTATATATATATATATATATATATATATATGCATATGTATATATATATGGATATGTATATATGTGTATAATTACATATATATATATGTATATATATATATATATATATATATATATATATATATATATATATATATATATATATATATTAATAGATGTTATTCTCCAGTCATGAAATATTCGTAAGTGGTCCTGATAATAAAATAAAATAAAATCGGAAGATAATACATTTATTCATTCGATCGGCAGTGATAAACACTCATACATCACAAAACCGTGCTCATCTTTCTTCTCCAGTGGTATTAGAGTTGTACAGTTAAAGCACAGTGATTGGATCTGTACCAAATATGTTCACCTTCGAAAGTCTACACATTCTATTAACTTTCATCTCCATGCATTAAAAAGAAGAGGACAAAATATGATTTTAGGAAGGGATGCCGGACAGAATGCCAATGAAGGACAAAATATCACGATGGGATGTAATGACAGTGGAGGACAAAAGATCACGATGGGATGTAATGATAGTGGAGGACAAAATATCACGGTAGGATATAATGTCACTGGAGGACAAAATATAATTTTAGGAAGGGATGCCGGACAGAATGTTTTCATGAAAGTAGCAGTTGCCGACAAGACTGACGAGTTAAACACCATATGAGGACGGAGCCATTATTTGTACGACGTTTCGCTTATTACAGCATTTTCAAGTACTTGAAAAAACTGTAATGAGCAAAACTTCGTACAAATAAAGGCTCCGTCCTCATATGGCGTTTAAATCGTCAGGACAGAATGTCAATGAACGACGGGAGGTCGGTGTGAAACGCAATGACATAGGGGGACAAAGTGTATATAAGAGATCGGATGACCGTAAGTGACCAGATGTCCGTAAATGGGGGAAATGTTAATTTTGATGGGAGAAATTTTAAAGAGTCATTGAATATCAGTGAAGGACCAAATATCAATATAGAGCAAGGTGTCAATAAAAAATATATGTATATATATAATGTAAGGCATGATATTGAAACTAAAAACATGTCAAAAAGATATAATCACGAGTTTCTTAAAACCAAGTACTTTAATACTCATAGTATTAGGAACAAATTTCAAGAAATACAGGCGTATATCAAAAGCGAAAATCTCGATATGATAGGAATAACCGAAACATGGTTAAATGGTAAACACTTTGAAGCTGAATTTAATATTGCGGGATTAAACACTTTCATCAAAATAGAAACCAAAAGAAAGGTTGGGTTGTTCTGTTGTACGTTAAAAACAATGTCCATACTTGTGTTTTAGAGAAAGTGAAATAGGATGCATATGATAGTTTGTGGGTAGAATCAACCCAAACAAATGGACAAAAAAAGAATGTAAGTAAAAAAGACAGGCCAAAGACATCATCATTAGTAGACGACAAACTGTTATTTCAAGAACTGTCTAGTTTCCGTAACCGGGATTTAATGATAATGGGTGATTTTAATTTTACTGACATTGATTGGATGACCCTTGATCAAGGCCATATAGGTAGTCGCTTGATTGATTTTCTCGGTGAAAAGTACTTAGTTCGGCATGTAAAAGAGCCCACAAGACATGGAAACTTACTCGATCTATTGATCACTAGCGGCGAAAGCATGATAATCTATTTAGAAGTCGGTGAATATGTTGCAAATAGTGATCACAACTTAGATTCAAACTGATAAAAAAAAATAGAATAGATACTTGTGTTTCTTAAATACCCGATTTCAGTAAAGCTCAGTTCATAGGACTACGTCAAGAGCTTCAGCTTACAGATTGGGAGGCAAAATGAAGCGAAAGACCTGTAGATCAGATGTGGGAAATATTTTAAAATACGCTCACTAAGATGATTCATACTTATATTCCATTTAAGGACAGACGTCCCCCAAATCAGGCTCGCCCAAAATGGCTTGACAAAGAAACTGAAAAAGTATTGTTAAAAAGAGACAGGCTTACAAGAAATATAAGTGATCGGGTGCATCTAATGACTTATGTGTTAATACAGAGATTTAAAAAAGACAATAAAAAAACGAAAACGACAATACGAAATGAATATCGCTGATAAATTCAACGAAAATCCCAAAGAATTCTATAGTTACATTAGGGATAAAAAGGTTGTTAGGAATCACACTGGTTCATTATTATCTGCTGACGGTCAACTTGAATATTCAAATGAAGGAATGTGTGATATTTCAAATAATTATTTTAGCTCAGTATTCGTAAACGAAACACCTCAAATTGAACTCCAAACTGAAACCTGTGAAAAGTTTAGGGTAAACTTACTCACTACGGTAAATATAACAAAAGAAACAATTAAAATGTGTATTGAGAAACTCAAAGTTGATAAAACACCAGGGCCTGACGGTTGGCATCCAAGAATCTTAAAGGAAATGAAAAATGAGATTGTTGTTCCATTAGAAGTTATTTTTAAGAAATCCAAGAGAATGGAAGCTAACTAACGTACTCCCATATTCAAAAAAGTTGACAAAAAATAACTACAGCCCTATAAGTTTGACTTCAATCGTTGGAAAAAATAATGGAAACTCTCATGAGAGATGCTACCGAACATCATTTAGTAAGTAACTGATAAATAATAGCCAGCATTTTTTTAGACGGAAACGTTCTTACATCACTAACTTACTCGAATTCTACAAAACAATCATCTCGAATTATGACAAAAGAAACAATATTGATTTAATATATCTAGACTTTACAAAAACTTTTGATACCGTCCCCTACTAAAGACTACTTACTAAATTAGCTTCACACGGAATAAGTGGTAGCCGATTAAGTTGGACTAGTAAATGATTGAATGATCGAAAACAGAGAGTTATTTTAAATGGAAAAACTTCTGAATGGAAAAATGTTACAAGTGGAGCTCCACAGGGTTCCGTTCTTGGGCCACTTCTATTCATAATATATATAAATGATATAGACCACGGACTAAAATCTACTGTTTCAAAATTTTCTGGTGATACAAAACTGTTCGGAGGGGCAAATGATCACTTAAACCAATTAGATATTCAAGAAGATTCAGACAAATTACAGCAATGGCCTGAAAAGTGGCTAATGAAATTTAAATGCAAGGTAATGCACATAGGTAAAAATAACTGTAAGTACGATTACAAGTTATTTGGAAATTCGTTTTAACAAAAGTGGATAATGAAAAGGATCTCGGCATGATTATCAGTAATGATCTCAAATCATCTAAGCACTGTATTGCAGCCTCTGAGAAAGCAAATCAGATTCTAGGACTGATTGCCAGATCTTTTAACTTCAAAAGTCCATCACTCATTAACAAGTTAGTTTGTCCACATTTGGAATATGCTGTTTCCGTATGGTGACCGAATCTCATTGAAGACATTTTCCAGACTATAAAAAGTACAACGGTGAGCCACAACACTGATTCCAAATATAAAAAATAAATCATAAAAAATCTACTAAATTATATGAATCTGTTTCCCTAAAAGAAGCGTAGAGTCAGAGATGACTTGATACAGGTTTTTAAGATTTTGAAGGGAGTTGACAACATCAAAAGTGACAAAATTTTCACACTGAATGAGAATCCGTCAAGAATCTATGGTCTCAAACTTTCCGGAAATAGATTTGATTTGGAAGTGGGCAGAAACAACTTCGCCACCGTGTAGTTAATGAATGGAATAAAGTTCCTGCGGAGGCAGTGCAATGTAGTTCAGTTCGAATCTTTAAGAATCATTTAGATAAACACCTAAGCTAGATGCTGTGATTACTTCCATTTATCTTATATTATTTGTTTATTTGTTTTGTTATCATTTGTCCGTTTGTTTACTATTATTTTTTTCTCATTTATTATTAGTTATATGTAAATTTATCATTATTTACTATTTACCTGTTTGTTTATTATTTGATTATACCTATGCATTTATTTATGTATTTTATTTATGATTTACATTATTGTAGTTTTTATTTATTTATTTATTTATTTATTTATTTATTTATATATTTTCATTTATCATTATTATGATTTATTTCGCATCCGACCTAGATATGGACCAAAAGGTTTCCTGTCGGCATGCTCCGCCTTTATAATCCTTTGTAATCATACATAGACCCCCTCATATTGCAATACAAATGTAATGTGTTAGACGATTTTGTTCACCTTAAGCTGCAGATTCGCTCTTTCATTCTTCGTCTCTTCATCTTGGCAATATATCGCGTAATTATTTCTACATTAGGCAATATTCATTACACATTTCTATACGTATTTCTAAGCATTGTTTTGGTTTAAAATACGAAATAATTTCTTATGCTAAAACTTGAAAAATTTACTCGTAAACAAATATAAGATTTACATCGTGAAAATAAGTGGCTAAAGATTTCCAACCCTATAACAGGCTTTGTGAATCGGAGTCTATTTCTGAAGGTAGTCTTGATCAAAATACACTCAGCTTAGGCTACAGTCCCATAGTAAGCTACAGTCTCATAGTAGGGAAAAAATCGAACATTACTTAACCATGTTGAAGGGGTTAAATACTGTATCAATATAAATATTTTTGTTGTTCAGAAACTAACACTTTATGTTTTGAGAAACTGATTTATAATAAAAAGATAATAACAATAAGACTGGACTAATACATCAGTATATAAGAATTCCATGATTAGGAAAGAACAACTATGTCAAGGGGGAACTGTCAGGGATGGTGAACTTTTGTCCACAAGTAAGGAAGAAATTGTCCTACGTTTGCACCCAAATTGGAGGTCGCATCTGGCCTTAAACAGGATAGAGGTAACCAACAAGCAAAAACTTCGAAGAAATGTTTCTGTTTCCTATTCCCGGAACTTTCAACCACCGGAACAAATGTCCAGACACTACGATTTCAAGTATGAGAGTCTGGATTTAACTTCGGGGACCACCTGTGTAATACAGTTTTTCACACAACTTCTTCCTCAACAAAAGTAGTAATATTGTAGATGAATTTACAGTATCTGAATAGTATTTAGGGGAATTGATAGCCCAGATACAACCATACCATCTTCAAGAATACTTGTTCTTGACTATGTTTTAGCTGTTAGCCAGTTAACACATTCGATATTGTTATTCATATTTTCCTAAAGAAGTCTCTTATTCTTACCTCCCGAAGTCCAACTGACATTCACAAAGCTTCACGAAATAATAATCAATAAAAAATTGCTTGTCATCTATGATGATAATTTTTCTTTGATTGTTACATCATAAACGTCTACATTATTCAATCTCGTGTCAGTCATTTAATTTCTGATATAATTTCCACTCTGAAAATGACACAGTCAATTTCTGCCTCCTCTGAGCCGAATAAAATTACCTATCCAGAAAACTGTGGTCGCTGGAGAGAGGAAGCTTATACATTTTTTTAAGGGAGGTAAAAAGGGAAAGATAAAGGGAAAGGGAAAAAAAGAGAGAGAAGGAGAGAAAGAGAGAGAGAGAGAGAGAGAGAGAGAGAGAGAGAGAGAGAGAGAGAGAGAGAGAGAGAGAGAGAGAGAGAGAGAGAGAGAGGAGAGAGAGAGAGAGAACATAAGAATATAAGAATGAAATGAAAGGGACTGTAAGAGACCATAAGGCCTATACTTGGCAGTTCCATGTTCATTACCACCTGTCATCCCCATCTATAAAATTGTTTAACCTTTTCTTAAAATAACCGATAGTTTCAGCGCTCACTTCATGATTACTAAGCCTTTTCCATTCGTTGACCACTCTACTGGTAAACCAGTTCTTGACTATTTCTTTCTTAAATCTAAAATGGTCTAATTTAGATCTATTACTGCGAGTCATGCCCTGTTGTCTTAATATGATGACCTTGTTTGTGTCACCATTGTTAAAGCATTTAATCCACTTGAACACCTCTATTAGATTACCCCGCATTCTGCATCTTCCCAGAGACTGTAAATGAAGGTGCCTATGCCTGGCCTCGTAAGGTAAACTTCTGAGCCCATGCATCAGTCTTGTCACTCTCCTCTGTACTGATTCTAGTGAATTGATATCCATTCTATAGGACGGAGACCAAAAATATACTGCATGGTCAAGGTTGGTTCTAACTAACACCAGATTGAGTTTGGTAATTACCTCTGTACTTTTATTCGTAACCGTCCTAGTAATGAAACTTAATGCTATATTAGCTCTATTCCTGACGCTAATGCACTGTTTCCTGGATTCAAAGTTAAGACTTACTAGACCTCCAAGCCTCTCTTGCACTCATTTTTCTTTACTGCTTTCTGGGTTGTGTAAACCTACGCTTAACATGATGCACCTTCAGATATCAAGTCCATTTGCCATTTCAATGACCAGGTTAACAATTTGTTAAGATTCTCCTAGAGAATCTGGCGTCTTCTCCTGGCCTAATTAGGCGTCCTATTTTAGTGTTGTCTGCAAACTTACTAAAATCACAATTAACCCCTTTGAACAATAAAAAAACAAAAACGATCACAACCTAGTTAGATTCAAAGTAATATATATATATATTTTTCAATAGATACGTGTGTTTCTAAAATACCCGATTTCAGTAAAGCTCACTTTATAGGACTACGTCAGGAGCTTCAGCTTACAAACTGGGAGGCAAAATTAAGCGAAAGACCTGTAGATCATATATGGGAAATATTTCAAAATACGCTTACTAAGATGATTCACACTTACTTTCCATTTAAGGACACACGTCCCCGAAATCAGGCTCGCCCAAAATGGCTTGACAAAGAAATTGAAAAAAAAAGTTAAAAAGACACAGGCTTATAAAAATGGCTTGACAAAGAAACTGAAAAAAAATATTGTTAAAAAGACACTGGCTTATAAGAAATACAAGTGCTCGGGTGCATCCAATGAATATCAATATATATTAATACAGAGAGATTTAAAAAGGACAACAAAAAACGAAAACAACAATATGAAATAAATATCGATGATAAATCCAACAAGAATCCCAAAGAATTCTATTGTTACATTAGTGATAAAAAGTATGTTAGGAATCATATTGGTCCACTATTATCTGACGGCTAACTTGAATATTCAAATTAAGGAATGTCTGACATTTTCAACAATATTTTAGCTCAGTATTCGTAAACGAAGCACCTCAAAGTGAACTCCAAACTGAAAACTGAGAAGTCTAGGGTGAACTTACTACGGTAAGTATAGCAAAAGAAAAAATTAAAAGTGTATAGAAAAACTCAAAGTTAATAAAACACCAGTGCCTGACGATTGGCATCCAAGAATTTTAAAGGAAATGAAAAATGAGATTGTTGTTCCATTAGAAATTATTTTCGAAAAATCCATCATATCCGGAGATGTCCCAAGAGAATAGAAGCTAGCTAACTTTACTCCGATATTCAAAAAAAGTTGAAAAATGAAACCAAATAACTACAAGCCTATAAGTTTGACTTCAATCATAGGAAAAAATATGGAAACTATCATCAGAGATGCTATCAAATATCATTTAGAAAGTAACCGTTTGATAAATGATAGCCAGCATGGACTCAGACGGAAACGTTCTTGCGTGACTAACTTACTCTAATTCTACAACAGTCATCTCGACTTATAACAAAAGAAACAATATAGATTTAATATATCTAGACTTTGCAAAAGCATTTGATACCGTCCCACACGAAAGACTACTCACTGAATTAGGTTCACACGGAATAAGTGGTACCCTATTAAGTTGGACTGGTAATTGGTTGAATGATCGAAAATAGAGTTGTAATAAATGGCAAAACTTCGAGATGGAAAAATGTTACAAGTGGAGTTCCTCAGGGTTCCGTTCTTGGGCCTCTTCTATTCATATTATATATAAATGATATAGATCACGGACTAAATTCTATTGTTTAAAAAAAATTTATGGTACAAAAATGTGCGGAATGGCAAATGATCACTTAAATCAATTAGATATTCAAGAAGATTTAGATAAATTACAGCAATGGTCTACAAAGTGGCTAATGAAATTTAAATGCAAGGTAATGCACATAGGTAAAAATAACTGCAAGTTCGATTACAAGTTATTTTGAAATTCGTTAACAAAAGTGGATAGTGAAAAGGATCTCGACATAATTATCAGTAACGATCTCAAATCATCTAAGCACTGTATTGCAACCTCTGAGAAAGCAAATCAGATTCTAGGATCTTTTGTTTTCAAAAGTCCATCACTCATTAATAAGATATATAAATAGTCAGTTCGTCCACATTTGGAATATGCTGTTTCCGTATGGTGACCGAATCTCATTAAAGGCATTGACAGATTGGAAAAAGTACAACGGCGAGCCACAAAACTGATTCCAAATATAAAAATGAAGCATACGAAAACCGACGAAAACATATGAAACTGTTTTCCCTAAAAAAGCGGAGACTCAGAGGTGACTTGATACAGGTCTTTAGAATTCTAAAGGAAATTGATAACATCAAAAGTGACAAAATTTTCACACTGAATGAGAATCTGACAAGAATCAATGAACTTAAACTGTCTAGAAATAGATTTAATTTGGAAGTGGGCAGAAACAGCTTCGCCACCGTGTAGTTAATGAATGGAATAAACTTCCTGCAGAGGCAGTGCAATGTAGTTAAGTTCGAAGCTTTAAGAATCATTTAGGTATGCACCTAAGCAAGATGCTATAATGATTGTCATTTATTTTATAATATTTGTTTTGTTATCATTTGTCTGTTTTTATCCTTATTTAATTGATTCCCATTTATTATTAGTTATATGTAGATGTATTATTATTTACTATTTACCTGTTTTTTTATCATTTAACTATACCTATGCATTTATTTTATTTATTGTTATTTACTTTATTATAGTGTTTATTTAGTGGGGTCTGGGGGATCTGGGGGTGCATGCGCAATACATAGACTTAAGTAGTAAGCTATGATTGAGGATTAAGTCATAGTCGCTAAGTCATAGTCGTTAAGTCTATATAGCCTCTGCCTCCTAATTGTTGGCGTACTACCTGCCCGTGGTGCCCCTGCTTCTACTGAGGGTGCGTCAACGACCTAGTTTCAGGCGGTATATCCTGAATCGGGAGCGCGGGTCTAACCAACCTACATCCTTAAAGAATTGGGTTACTGAAAATGAAACTAAGCCTCGGAAGGATGGATCTTTGGAAACCGGACTGGCGAGAAATGGACAACTGAACTGGAAGAATGCTTTTAAAATTGCAACATGGAATGTTCTTAGCATGTATAGAGTTGGAAGTGTTAAGGCCATAACATATGAGCTAGAAAGGTACGGTGTGCAAATAGCAGCGATACAGGAGGTTAGATGGCCTCAACAAGGAGAAATTGGAATCGGGAAATACAACAACTTTTATAGTGGGAGACCGGATAACCAGCACATTGGGGGAGTAGGTTTCTGCATACAAGAGAAAATTGCAGGAGCTGTCTTGTTCTTTACAACAATAAATGAAAGGATAGCAAAGATAAAACTAAAAGGTAGATGGTTTAATATTACAATTATTACGGCTCCTGCTCCTGCGGAAGACAAGGAGGATGAGGAGAAATATTTATTTTATTCTACTTTACAAGAGGTATATGACAGCGTATCAGGACTCGACATCAGAATGATAATCGGTGACATGAATGCAAAAGTAGGCAAGGAATCGGAGACCTTCCATCCGGCGATAGGCAGACAAAGCTTACATTCGAACAGCAACAGAAAAAGAGTACGATTGGCCTGTTTTGCACTATCAAATGATATGGTGATTGGTGGCACACTATTCCAACATAATGATATACACAAACAAACATGAACATCCCCAGATGGAGCCACAAAGAACCAAATAGATCATATACTAATACAAAGGAAACATAGAGGTGCATTATAAGATACACAATCCTACAGGGGAGCAGACTGTGACAGTGATCATAATTTGGTAATAGGAAAAGTGAAGGCAAAATTAACAACAAAGAAAACCCCACAAAACAGAACCGAGAGATATAACGTGGACAGACTAAAGATACAAGAGGTGCTAGAGGAATATCAGATGGAAATACGAAACCGTTTCGATGTGCTAAATCTAATTGAAGAGGGGGAGGAAGAGGATATCGACTACAAACTAAAGAAAATTGAAGAGGTTGTACATAAAGCTGCTGAAGAGCATGTAGGATACATAACACTAGTTAGAAGAAATCATTGGTATGATGAGGAATGTAAGGAGGCATCTGAAGAATGCAGAAAAATTAGAGTAAACCTAATACAAAACTCATCAGATTTAAGATTAGTAGAAAACTTGATAGAGAGTAGGAGGAGTGCAAAGAGATTATTTAGACAGAAGAAACGGGAGGATCTGGATAGAGCACTAGATGAAATCGAAAGTAATATAAACGAGGGTAGAGTGAAAGAACACCATAAGAAGCTGAGAGCTGTAAAGAAAGGTTTTCAAGCTAGAAATTGGATGAATAAAGGACCAGGTGGAGATATGCTCTATGGAGAAAACGAAGTCATGGAACAGTGGCAGCAGTATTTTTATGAGTTGCTAAACAGACCGGACCTGGCTCACCCAATCCAGGCTGCAGAAGTAATAAATACAGATTCCAATGAAAAACCAAAATTAGCTGAAATAAAGATGGTAATAAAGGAATTAAAAAATGGAAAAGCTCCAGGCTGTGATGATATACCAGCAGAACTACTAAAAAATGGGGGAAAAGTCCTGGAAAATGAGATTTATAAATTAATCAAATAAATATGGAATAAGGAAAAATTACCAACAAAATGGCAAAAGGGGTTTATTATTCCAGTTTATAAGAAAGGAAGCAAACTAGAGTGTGCCAATCATAGTGGGATAATCCTATTATATGTGCTATACAAAGTATACACAAGAATTCTAATGAAGCGGCTTAAACAATACACAGAATAGGATTTGGGGGAATATCAGTGTGGATTTAGGCGAAACAGATCAACTACGGATCATATTCACACAGTCCGCCAACTAATGGAGAAATATTACG
>NC_134811.1:44810325-44855325 GCF_046742065.1 Oratosquilla oratoria | reverse complement strand
AACTTATATCTGAGATTCTCAACAGAATAGGTGTCCCATACCTATTCTATACCGAGAGAATACCATGGAGACGAATAAAATTGTATGTCGGCAGCTAGAAAAAAGGGAAAAGTGACACCGGATTTGGAAGGACTTAAGTGAAACAGGCCGTGACCCCTTCGCTACCAAGGTGTGACCCCTTCGCTACCAAGGGGGTGCTACGGATATTAATAGAATCGCTTAGCAGCAGCTAGAAAAAAAGTTCCACCTGGTACAGGAAAGATTGAACAAGCAAACAGAAACTAAGAATAAATTATTATGATAAAAAACAAAGAATATTAAAAATATGACAAGAAAAACAAACTGCAACAGCAAAAAAGTCATCATCAACAACAAAATCAGAAAGGTGTTTAACAAAATGGGACAAAATGTACACAAACAGCAGTTTCCCTTTTCCCCTCCCCTTCTCTTCTTTCACCCTTCCCTTCATTCCTTTTTACCTTTCCCATTCCCCTTTCCTCTTCTCTTCTCCTCCTCCATTTCTACCTTTCCCTTCTGCCCTTCCCTATCTTTTCTTCTTTTCCCCCGCATCTCATCCCTTTTCTATCTTCCCCGTCCCCTATTCTACTTCTCCTGTCTCCCTTTCTTGTATTTCACATTTCTTTATCCTCTTTTCTCCTTGATTACATTTTGAATAATTCTTCTTTCTTCCCATGCCTTTACATACTATGTTACGGTATTTTATACACTATAGCATGTCCATCTGAATTTGACGAAGATTTGCTGCACTTTTGCTGACCAACTGATTTGTGGTTCTTTGATCTAATTAACATTCTTTTTAATCGTTCCAACAATTATATGTTTAGTATAACAGAAGTGGCCGTTTTTGTTCAATTATATTTTTTTAAGGTTGATATGAACATAGATAAACCGACAAAACTATAACAAACCTTTTCCAAGTTAAAGACATTAATAGACAAAACCAAACTAATCTAATCGAAAATTGGACGAACATCTTGAGTTATCTCATATTTATATCTTGACTCAAGACTGTTCCTGTGAAGGGTGCAGTGGAATGAAGAGGACAGAGGAACTGGTCTTATTGCGTAAATGTCCGAGTGAGAGAATCGAGCCGAGGTCCGCTGGATTCCAGGCGAGTTGTTCTAATCAATGGCTTCCAATCAGTGCTCGTTGGGTCCTGCAGTTAATCCCTCATACTCATCACTCGCTAGTTCTTCCACCCCACTCCCCACCTCCACTCCCATGCGCACTGCCCCCCTCGCCTCCACCTCCATCTCCACTTCCACTTTTCTTTTCACTGACACCTCTGTTTTTCCATTTGTCTTCATCTCTGCGTTGCCTTTCCCTTCGCCTTCAATTTCTCTCCTCCTCTACCTTCACTTTTCCCTTCACTTTTTCTCACTTCCGCTTCTTTCTTTGCCATATTCCCTTTTCCCTCCACCTCCACCTTCACCCTATCTACCTCTACTCGTACCTCCACCTCTACCCCTTCTCCACCTTCACCTCCACTTCCACCTTCACCTCCACCTCCACCTCCACCTCCACCTCTTTGCTACTTCCTTTTCTCCTTTCTATATATATTCCCAATACCCTCTTTCTCCTCCTTATTCTTCTCGTCAACTTCGTCCCCTTCTTTCTCCTCCCTTTACCCACGTCACCTCTTCTCTCCTCCACCTTTTCTCCTCTTTTTCTTCCAATATCTTCTACTTTTACCACCTCCTACTTCCTCTTATTCTACTACACGTTGTTCTTACCCCTTTATTGCTCTATCCCAACTTCATATTTATCTTCTCTCCTTCACCACCAGCCTCCTTCACATTTTTTTTCACTTCACCCAACCCCAAATACTTCCTCTTCCTTCCACCAGGCCTCCACATTCCACTTTGAATTTTCATTTACATTTGTCACGTTCCTCTCAACGTTTTCACATGTTTTGTGACACGTCATTCCTTTTCTATTCCCACGTGTTTATTCTTCTTTCCTGCCTCTTCATGTTCTTTATTTTCCTCTTCCTCCCTGTCTTCCTACCCTCTCCCGCTTCTTCTTTCCCGTCTCTCACTCTCCTTCCTCGCCTTTTTTTCTTTTATTTATAATTTTTTCGAACTTCCAAATCTGAAGATCTTATTGATTTGTTGTTGTTATTTTATTTTTACATATATCCTTATTTCTCCTTATTCAGTGAGTCATTAGTCACAAATTGAAGGGAATAAACACGAGAAGAACAATAAGACATATCCTAACCCGGCTTGCGAGAACATTTCATTGCAGAGCAACTGTTCTATAGAAAGTTATATTACATTTAGTACCGGACAAAAAACTTCGAAGACCGGATGTACATTCCAAACATGTGAAATTACACTCAGGGAAAGGAACATCAATCTAAGTAGCAGGAACATGTCATCATAAAGACAAAAAAACAGTAAGATGAATTACAGAATGTAAAGATTTACTTATCATCCTCTATTATCAATTGATTAAACTACCTATCTATTAATTCATTCATGTATTTTTAAATTATTTATCAATATGTTTGTTTATCTGCTTGTTTGTTTACTCATCTATATATTTATATTTATCTACTAATTTGTTTATTCATTATATATATATATATATATATGTATATACATATATGTATATATATATATATACATATGTATATACATATATGTATATATATATATATATATACATATATATATATATATATATATATATATACATATATATAGCATTCTACTTATTGACTTAAACATTTTTTCTAACATTTAATTTCTCCCCTTTTGCGCACCATTATCTAATAGTGAGCCGTGGCGTTACGATCTCTACATAACAGGAAAGATCAAACATTAAATGCATGATATAGCATGGCGACCGAGATCCTTCCCTTAATCTTTAAACAAAGAAATATTGTCGATACAAGAATTGATCACGTGACTGACCGTCATTGGCCGAAGTTTGACCCAAGATCATTATGGGTGACCAAAACTGCCGGATTGTTTGTCCAAACGTTACTTGACCAAACACTACATTCAGTATTTACTATGCTATACTGTATATTGACTTATATTCTATGCTATTACTAATGTATGATGCGTGACATTACACATGTGCATATACGTGTAGGCACATTTCTTACCTACATATTTTAGAGTGACAAACATACTGAAAATATAAAAAGAAATATCCACAAAATATCCCTCTTGGGCCAGTAAATGAAATGAATCTAGATTTTAAAGATGACACAGAAAACATGCATATCTTTGTTGGAGCTCTATTGGTAATAATTAACATACAGATTTTCTAGTTAAATCTAATAAAGGAAAGAATGAGAAAATCTAGCGTTAGATAGAAAATTTAGTTTCGTCGAAGAAAATTGAACATTTCTGTGGAAGGTAGTATCAAACAGAGGTGAAACTGAATGTTGGAGACACAAAAAAATAAAAAATAAATCTTAAGAAAATGTATACATATACTGTACTATTTATACATATATTTATCTACTTGTTCATTTACCAATTTATTTACTCGTTTATTTATTTCCTTTTCATGCACTTCAGTGTTTTGTCTTGGTCTCCATGCTCACTGTATAGGGGCAGGAAATTCACAAACCATAATTCTGCTTTTAAACATAACACTACGACGGCACAAAACACTTGATGTGTAGCACAGAAACCATGAACAGCGTTCCTCTGTCCTGCACATCAAGTTGCATCACGATATACAAAGAAAAATATGAACCATCACACTTGTGTACTTCAATCGAGCAGGACATAAACAAGCGAAACTCAAATATCGCAAAGTTGCAAATTCAAGCAGGCCAGGTATTTCTATTGTGCCCCTCGGCACTTCGAACAATTTGATGTGGCACTGGTCGTCGATCGGCAAATGGAGCCTGGAGGAGACAAGGTAGAATACGCCGCGGGACGTAAAACCAGAACTGCGGGCCACACGAGCCAGCACTTAACAGGTACAACACAATGCATTAGAGTGACGTCATCAAGCGTGGTGGCAGATTTACAGTTGTGCATATTTCTGTTCCCTAGGGGACAAACATGTAAATACAGGTGTATCTATACATACATACATATAATACATATATATACATATATACATACATATATATATATATATATATATATATATATATATATACTATAATAAAATAGTAGACTCTGTCTGTCTGTTTGTCTGTTTGTTCACGAACTCCTCATATGGTTTTTGGAGATAGACCCCCATAACCATATATATTCTGATACCCTGTCCCTCCAGGCACTTGGATAACTATATTTCATTAAAAAAAAATTAGGGTTAAAGTTAGGTAGGGTATGGTGTGGTAACACGCTACTACTGTAGTGTCCCCTTAACGTGCATAACATTTATGTAAAAAAAATTACTATGATTAAACAAACCATTGTGTGTCCATAAATATTTTCTTTATTTGTGAAGTTAATGTTGCCACAAACTATGAATGCCTTTGTAAGAAAGCATGTAAATGTAAAATCATTTTATAATTTTTACCAAATATTGAAATATTGACTATTTTTATTTTATATTATTGCGGGCGTGTCAGTTCAAAGATGTTAAAAGTTTGTTTTAATTCTTCTCTTACGGCCGAGTACCGTTCACCATGTAGTGTTAACAATATACTACAATAATTAGGTTAAAGATTATTCACGAACTCCTCCTAGATTTTTGCAGATAGACCCCTCTAATCTACTGTAACAAAGTAGTAGCCTCTGTCTGTTTGTTCACGAACTCCTCTTGGGTTTTGGATATAGACCACGATAACCATATATATTCTAATACCCTGTCACTCCAGGTACTTGGATAACTACTCATTAAAAAATGGTTAGTGTTAATAGTTAAAGTTAGGTGGAGGTATGGTGTGGTAACACTCCACTACTGTAGTGTCCCCTTAACGTGTATAACATTTTCTGACAAAAATTACTATGATTAAACAAACCATTGTGTGTGTCCATAAATGTTATTTATATTTGTGAAATTAACATTCCCACAAATTATGATAGCCTTTGTAAGAAGAAAGCATGTAAATGTAAAATGATTGTATAAATCTTATCACCGTTGTCATAGATATAAGAAGAAAGCATGTAAATGTAAAATGATTGTATAAATCTTATCACCGTTGTCATAGATGAAACAGCATTACCTAGATTTAACGGCAAGAACATTCCTGTACACAATTTTCTCTCCGAGGTTGAATCGGAGATAACACGAAGAACCATCACATATGACAAAGGTAAAGAACTCATTTTAACATCCAGAATAGACAAGAATAACACATTAGCTGGTGATGCCATTCAATCTTATCTATTTGAGGAAACCAAGTCTTATAATGATTTCGAAGAGCACTTTAAGAAGTCCTTTGCATCATTTGAGCCACTTGGATCACTTGCCACCTATAATCTTTGGCTAGAACTTACAATCAAGGTCCATACCACACCAAAGAGAAAGCTTTCAAAATTACATCAACATTTAAGAGTGAGCTCAGAGAAAGACCTAAAAACTCAGACTGGGTCTCAAACGACAGTTTCATTGGAACACGTAGCCTCACTCATGGCATACTTTCGACTACTATCCCAATTACACCCAGAAACACTCCAGAAAGCTGATACTATCCCATTCACAACAGGTGTCACACTAGGCTTATTCTCAAGGATTTTTTTTTTTTTTTTTTTACATAGACAAAGCTATCTCCCAGATCCAGAGCCAATCAGTACCCATTGCACCCACCCACACAATAGCCAAGATCACACAGTCCACACCACATAACACGAGATCAAGACATACATCTTGCACTTGACATTGCTCACGACAACGCTCTCCATGAAGAACAGAACTGGTTTGTACATACTATCACAAACCAGGACATCTTGCAAACATGTGTTACCACATGCACCTTTCACAACCAAACCGACACTGTGATTATCATGGAACATATTTTCACACGAATGATCATTGCCCTGTGCTGTTAGCACAGAGGCAACACAGACCAAACTCCCCAGATCACTCTTCCGCAAGGCATTCACGTAACACATCTCTCTTATCACTACAGAACATCAAGAATCAGTGCACATCAAGGACAGTTACTCCATACTCGGAAGTTCCACATCAACCCTACCTGTATATACCATGGGTATACCAGACATGTCTTTCTATTCTTTAACTTTAAATGCTATGTCTACCAACGCCAAAGTGACAATCTTTCTCGACACGGGTTCCCCAGTCAACATAATGTCAATGCACAATTTCCATAAATTGCGCACTGCAACAAAAGTGTCACTATTTTTAACCCCTCGACGTCAAGGTTTGCAATGTAGATTGTGTATAATTCCCGATCGTAGGTGCCCATTCATTCCAGTTACCACCTACGTGGCTGACGTTCACTTTCCTGCTGATATCCTCATAGGTATAAAATTGAAGAAGCAATATAACAATCATTTACCCTCCTCAAATTTATATAATTTATGCAAACCATTTCCTCCCTGCATTGCCATCAGCAACTCCTCGAGGAGGAGAAAAATTAATTGGTTCACGTGAGTAAAGTCACGCCCTTTGTTTAAAGGCCCCTATTCTATACATATACTAAGTCGAACTTGACTAAGTCGGATGGTCTGAGGCATGGGGCCTACAGATGAAAATAAGTAATGGAGATTGAGTGACTAACCTACAATAAGACAGTGATGAAAAGAAAGTGAAAGTGAAAGGGGACCATAGAAGGGAGCACTAGACGTAGTAGTAAACACTGTTAACACCAGTGGAAGTAATACTGGTAACACTCAGTATTCATACATAGTTTTCATATACGAGCAGAGGTGAAAATAGTAATAATGGTATCGGTCGTATGACTACTTGCAGTTGGCAATGAAGAACGCAGGTGTACCTTCGCGCTCAGCCCAAGTGGCCACGGGTGAGGTCCGACACAATAGGGGGTCCCACAGTAGTTTCTGGAAAGATCTGATCTGACGTGCTATAGCTAAAATACGTGCGTGTGCGCGTGTGCACACTGGTAATCTAAGGGACTAAATATTTCATTCGATCATATTGCAACAGATGCTTGGCTCAGCTACCACTCACCACAGTGAAGTTAATGCTTAAGGAAGATAAGAAATAATATAAGGATTTTTGGACATAAATATAGATACGCATTTGAGTAATGGTGATATTGGGAAATACTCATGATTAAAATAAAATTAACTTAATTCTAAGAACATATGGAAGTAGATATTATTTCCGTTCACCTAGACAAAGTGCAATATTATAAAGCTGTGGTTCGGCTACGAAGGTTGTAACGTGATAGAGGATTAGGAGGAAGCAGTGGAGAGAATTAGTGATGGTCCTCTATTGTAGGGATATTATGGAATGAAGAAGGAACAGTCTCAATGTCGAGGCCACGGAAAACTCTTTTTATACTATTTTTGTGCAATATAGTCTCTGTAATATCGTGCAACCAGAGTGCATTGACGTTGATTTTTGACTCATGTCCAATGATACGATAGGATCCAGAGATTTTAGGGGAGAGCTTCAAGGTGGGGGTGTGGTTGAAGGTGTATTCTCCAAGTTCAAAAGTACAATCTCTGGCTGATTTGTTATGAAGACGGGCCATTTTTTCTATATTTAGATGAAGAATATTATGGATTCTTTTGAAAAGAATATTTAAATTTGCTATTTTGACCTTGACATAATCATTGAAATTGTAAATGAGAGGTTATTTTGTCCGAGCCAGAGAGGACAAAATGAGGTGATTTCTATATTGACCTGTTTATGGCATTATTAATGCAAGCTTAAATCATGGAGACATACTCATCTCAAGAAGAGAGAAGATCAGAAGCAAGATGTCGAAGAACATTGAGAATCTTTCTATTCTGGCGTTCAACTAAACCATTTGAACTAGGGTGATGAGCAGTAGTATTATACTTTGTGATTTGAAAGTATTTAAAAATATTCGAACGAACCTCATTGTTGAAATCGGTCCCGTTGTCAGAAATCATATTTCTGGGTGCAGTGAAAGGACATATGTGTTTGTCAATAAAGTGTCGTTGCCACGTGTTGTACTCTCTTGTCTGGTGGGAGGAAAGAATACAAAATCGTGAAAAATAGTCGACACAGACATAGAGGTATTGGTTTTCGCTGTGTGTAATTGGTAACTTAGGAGATCAATATCTACTGTGTTGAAAGGATTACAAGGTGTAGGATAAGTCAAAATTAGAACATGGCCGCTGATATAACCTTTGTGAGTCGCACAAGAGTGATAAGCATCAATGTACCCGTGTATACCCTTCCTCGTGGTTAACCAGAAGTAGTGCAATCTGGCTTGTATAACGCATTTCTCTTTACCAGGGTATGCGGCAATGGGGAAATTATGTAAAAGTTCAGAATTTCTGGAATCAGGTCCGTAGGGACTATGAGCTGAAACACTGACAGGTTGGGTTCATGTTTGTTCGTTAGTGTTGTTTTGTGATACAGTATGTTATCAACTAACGTGTAATTGTCGAGATTGGGAGGGATATTATCCGTGTCAGTTTTGCCTCCAGATTCGAGGAAGCATATAACATGTTTCCGAAGAGAGTCTGATATCTGCGCTGCAGCTATGCGCGTTTGTGTAAGAGTTACTGAAATGGGTCTGCTACTAGGTTTGCTTTACCTTGAGCAAAATAAAAGGTGAGCATGAACTCTTGTATGCAGAGGAATCAGCGGGCAAGTTTTCCTGAAAGATTCTTTTCTTTGAAGAGGTGTAAGATTGGTTGATGGTTTGTGTAGATGTGTATGTCGTAGCCAAATATGATCTCTTTGAAATGTTTGAGTGCGTATATAACAGCTAAATTTTATATGTCTGTGACTGAGTAATTTTGTTTGTGTTTTTTGAGTATGCTGCCAGCATAGGCAATTGGTCTTAATTTTGTGCCGTGCTGTTGCATGATAACTGCACCAAGTCTGGTGTGGGAGGCATCTGTGTATATTGTTAAAGGAAGCTTGTCGTTTGGAAAGCAAAGATAGGTGCCGTGGATAAGGCTTTCTTTAAGTCATTAAAGTCTTTCTCTAGCAGCGTAACCTTGAATGTAACACATGTAAAATATTGATAGACCAAGGAATGAAGGTATGTGATCAACAGAAGTAGAGCGTAGAAATTAAAAGATTACCTTGACCTTGTCCTGCGAGGTTAAAGTTTCTTGTAAATTAAGGACATGCCCTATGAAGCATATTTCTTTCAGAAGGAAGAAACACTTCTTAAGCTTCATTTTGAGGCCTGCTTTTGCTAGTCGTGAGAAAATAGTGTTAAGAGTGTTTAAGTGTTCGCTAATCGATTTCGAAACGATGGTCATGTCATCAAGGTACATAAACATTGAATGACCTATACGACCTGCAAGGAATGAATAGAGGACTTTACATAAGAATAAAAAATGGGGAAACACACCTTAGGTTCATATATAACTATATGGCAAAAAATGGTTAAAAAGAATGCGCGCACAGCGAAACGTAACCATGAAATTAAGGTTGAAAAATAAAACGAGATCCAACCCAAAGGGCTTCTTTCATCTCTACAAAAGATAATAGTAATAATAATGAGAAGAAGAAAAGGATAGGCTAAATTAACTAGGTCAGAAGACGACGCCGAGATTTTGCAGGATGATCTTAACAGATTATTCACATGGCAAATGAACTTCAATATATCAAAGTGCAGCGTGTTGGACGTAGGGCTACATAACCCTAAAAACAGGTATAGATTAGAAAACATGTTTTTAGAGAAAACTGAGTGCGAGAGAAATTTGGGAGTTCTAGTGAGTCCTGACCTTAAATCCAGGAAACAGTGCATTAGTGCCAGGAGTAAAGCAAACAGAGCATTAGGTTTAATTGATAGGACGAAGCGCAGGGTAATTATCAAACTCTATCTAGCGTTAGTTAGACCAATCCTTGACTGCGGTACAGTTTTGATCTCCGTCTTATAGAATGGACATCAATTCACTAGAATCAGTACAGAAAAGAATGACCAGAATGATACATGGGTTTAGAAATTTACCTTACGAAGAGAGGCTTAGGCACTTTAACTTACACTCTCTGAAAACAGGCAGAGTGCAGGGTAATCTAATGGAGGTGTTCAGCTGATCAAAGGCTTTAACAAAGGTGACGCAAAGTCATCACGTTATGGCAAGAGGGCAGGACTCGCATTAATGGATTTAAATTAGACAAATTAAGATTTAAGAAGGAAATAGGAAAGAATTGGTTTAATAATAGGGTGATCAATGAATGGAATAGAATTAGTACCTGAATAAAGTCAACAAAGTCCAGCTGAGACTTCACCTCACCCGCTAAACCATCATTATTAGTATTGTTCCATTATGTTATGAGTTGAATATTGCTAATGTTTGTTTTGTGAATGTTTATTGGGAAGCCTTTTTCTAGGAGATTGTTATTTCTGGAAAACTGTGGTTTTTGTTGTTTGCTAAAAAGCAGTTAACCTTTGTGTTAAAAAGGTAAATTTGAGATGGAGATATATATTACATATATGGGGTATAGATTATGGTATGGAATGAATTATTGGTTGTCTTTGAGCGGGAAGATCTGAGAATGTGTTTCCTGAATTTTGTGGGATTTTTGTATCTTGGTTGGGTTTGTCTGAGCTATATGGCTTCAGAGTTGAATTGGTAAGGGGATAAGATTTTGTATGTTGAGTATCGACAAATATATTGGAAATGGTTATACTATGCCGGTTAGTATAGTATTGAAGTTGATATCATTATTAAATGGCGTCACGGTCGAAAGGATGTAGAGGATAGTGGGAAATAATTTTGTTAAGTGATCGTGAGTTCCTTGTAACCTATCGGAACGCATGACGTCTATGCGTCTGTAGGTGGAATAATTCATTAAAATGGCATGGTTTTCTGTTTTGGTTTTGTTCATTGTGGGATTTTTCGTTGTGTTTTTCTTTGGTTGTCTTATTTTATCATGTGTTGGCTTTGAGTGACTGCCTGTGAGATTTCTTCGGGGAGGGAGCTGTGGCTGAGGCATGCTGAGGTGAGCATTTTGCTGGATTTAGTCTTGATTAATCTAAGTTAGTGTGATATTGAATTTTATATATATGTATGTATGTATGTATATGTGTATATGTATATACATATATATATGTATATATACTAAAAATATGTCTAAAAAATTAATATATATATATATATGTATATATATTTATATATATATGTATATATATAATTATATATATATATTGGTTAATTTTTAGTACATGATGGCAGAGGTGATAATGCAGCTTGTAATTTAGATGTGTATTATCTTAGATATTTATATAGAATGAGATTGAAAAAATATCTCGTAGGTATATTGTCAAAACTGCACAGGGAGATGTTTTGCTATTTAATTATTGAGTTCTATATATCTAAGTTTTTATATGTTTACATGGTGTTTGGTATTCTATATCTGTTATTCGTAGTATGTGTTTGCTGGTTTGTATTAGCTCTTGCTTGATATGTACAGTTACTTTTTGTATATCTATGTGGATTGGATAATTTGTTGTATATTAATTACTTTACATCTTATGAATTTAGATATTTTGTTGAGTACTATGTTCATTTAAAGAATTAGAAGTAAATTATGTGATCACTTTATGTCTTTGGTATATGGGATATTTGTAGACCGATATATGGGTAATGGTGTGACCTCGCACACACACACACACCCAACTCCCCGCCCACGAGAGTTGGAGTTACGATCCGCAGTTTAGAGATGCTGATATTATTTCAGCACTGGGATTCGAACCCGGAGTGCCGTAGTGGCAGCCAGGAACTCTACAACTTTAAGTGAACATCTTATTCTTTTAGAGTCTTTTTCTACTTGTGCCAAAATAGAGTGGAATGAAGAGGAGGGTGTTTACGCATGAACTCTAGGAATTTGAAAAGGAAATGAAAATTATTCATAGCGATACTGAAATTATTTCAGACCTGGGTGGGATTCAAACCCGGATCTCCGTAGTGGCGGCCGCGAACAATATCACTGCGCCGTCAAGTGGTAGCGTGTGTGTGTGTGTACACGTTTGTGTACGTGTATGTACGTTTGTGTGTGTATGTGTTCACCTCTTTGTGCGTGTGCGCACGTTTATGTGCAGGTGTGCGTACATGCACATAAACGTCCATTAAGTGACGATACAAAAATTCACTGTGTGCTGGATGAGAGAAAAGTTATTTTTGACTGTCCCCCTTATGTGTTGAAGAATGTTACTCCCATAATTGTTACAAATGTCATTACATCGTTCAGTAGACCACATGTTGCTACTATCAGGTTACAGATAAATTTTATTTTCACGACTTTCTTTAATTCATTTCCTGTTGTATGTCACGGCTGACACAGCGCTACGAAAACAAAATGTGATCCCTGATACTGGACTACATAAAAAGTAGATTAACATATATGATATGGCCATCCAGGAAGAGTGCCTCTATATATTGTCCTGCATCCTGTCCTCGTTCCTATTTTCTATGTCATCATAATCATTACTGCAATCTCTATTCCCATCGTCATAGTCATCACTCGTTATCATGTCACTGTTATCATATGTTATCAAGTCATCATATCACTGTTATTGCCAATGTCGTCGTTATTAATATTATTATCATAAAATCATGTCATATATTCCTATCATCACTTTTACTATCGTCTTCGTCATCACTTCACAATATTATATTGCCATTACCGCTATCACCACTATGATATGTCAGTATCATCGTTATCACCATTGTCATCATCATGATTGTAATCATTATATAATTCGTTATTAGAATCTTCAAGATTATTGGGTCATTGTCACATGTGAAGATTTTTTTTTTTCTACAACAGAAGATTCTTTTTAGTTAGGGAGAACTCCTTGTCCAAAAGTGGTTAACGCTCTAGTTTTCCATCATTATTAACCACTCTTGATCATCGTCACCATTGTATTTCATAACGCCATTTTATTTCGTGGTGTTATTGGAATTTCATGACGTCATTTGATTTCGTGACGTCACTGGGATTTTGTGAGATGTGTGGGATTTTGTGGCATCACAGGGATTCCGTGACATCATCGGGGTTACAGGGCAGACAACCTTTCCGATCCTTCCTTTGATGGTTTATTTCGTCTCATCGTGCATTTCATAAAACGAAGTTAATGACTACTCGAACTCTTCTCTAATCAGCTGATCACCTCTGATGTGGTCACTTTTACAGACTTTATTCTGGCTACCACTAAACGATTCTTTTCGCATCTTGCTGGAGAATGTTCCGCTCCATAGATAGAATTTATGTTGTCAGCCTGAAGTCTGCATCAATTCTGATATCGTTTCCAAAGTTTCATAATATTTCACTATAGTTATCATCATCAGCAGCATCTCCTCACACTGCCAACAATGGCAACCCTTTCTGCCAGCAGCTGCAACGACTGGAGCTGAAAACAACTGTCAGCTGTGGAGATTTTCAGTTATAAGAACAGTCAACTCTGATTGTCAGAAGCAGTAGTAGTGGTCAGCAGTTTCGGTCAGCCAGAAAAAGACGGATGGAGAGAGTTGGGACAAGGATGGACAGAAGAGGAGACGGAGGAGGAGTGAGAGGTGGAGTGGGAGGAGTGGGAGTATAAATAGGAGTAAGAATAAGAGAAGTAGGATTAGGAGTATTAATAGGAAGAGGAAGGAGAGTAGGAAGATTAGGAGTAGAGTTAGTAGGAGAAATAGAGTTAGGAGTAGGAGTAGTAGTGGTAGGAGTAGAAGAAAGAGGAAAAAGAAGAGGAGGGAGTGTAGAAATAAAAAGAGGAAGAAGGGGAAGATGAAGAGAAGGAGAAGAAAGAGGATGGACAAGGAGGAGTAGAAAAGAGGAGCGAGAGGGAGGGAGGAGAACGGAAAAGGAAGAGAAGGAAGAAGAGGAAGAGAAAGAGGAAGAGGAGGAGGAATAGGAGAAGGAGGAGGAGGAAGAAGGAAGAGAGGATAGAAGAGGAAGAGGAAGAGGTGGAGGAAGAGGAGAAGGAGTAGTAGGGAGTAGGAGAAAGAAGAAAGAGAAGGAGGAGGTGGAAGAATAGTAGGAGGAAGAGAAGTAAGATGAAGAGGAGGGAGAAGAGAAAGAGGAGGAAGAGGAAGAATAAGAGGAGGAAGAGGAAGAATAAGAGGAGGAGAAGGAGGAGGATGAGGAGAAAGAAGAGAAAGAAGAAGAGGAGTAAGAGGAGAAGGAGGAGTAAGAAGAGGAAGAGGACAAAGAGGAGGAAGAGGAAGAAGAGGATGAGGAAGAGAAGGAAAAGAAGGGGAGGGGAAGTAGGAGAAGGACGAAGGAGGAGGAGGAGGAGGAAAAGGCGCCTGGTGCAGAGTCGTCGGGCGGAAAGAAGCGGAACGCGTGAAAATAATTGGCCCAGCTCTCGATGGCCCGAATTGATTCGGGTTGGCTTTCGGGTCGGCTTTCGGGTCGGCCTGCGTCGACTCCTGGGCTTCAAGTAGTCTTTGGTCAGCCCTCGTGTCTGTCAGTTCTCGTGTCTGGGTATCCCTTGGATAGTGAGATATTTGAATCTAGTTTCGGATTTTTTTTTTTTTTTTTTTTTTTTTTTTTTTTTTTTTTTTTTTTTTTTTTTTTTTTTTTTTTTTTTTTTTTTTTTTTTTTAGTCTCTGGATTTTCGGATATATTGAGTCGCACACCTCGAGTCCTCCTCAAGTCCAAGGTCCCGATACTTCCTCGAGTCCCACTGTTCGAGTCCAGACCCAGATCTTGGGCCGAAGCGGATGTGGGTGACCAATGGTCCTCGAAGTCAAAGAAAGGTTCGCGGAGGAACGTGAAGTTGCTAGAAGAGGAGTAGTTAGCGAGGGAGTAGATGGGATGGGGAGGGGAGGAAAGAGATGGGAGCAAGAGCAAGGAGGTGGAGGAGGGAGGAGGAGGAGAAGGAAGAGTAATAGAAGTAGAAGGACAAGAAGGAGAAGGAGAAGGAGAAGCAGAAGGAGAAGAAGAAGAAGGAGAAGGAGAAGGAGAAGGAGAAGGAGAAGGAGAAGGAGAAGGAGAAGGAGAAGGAGAAAGAGAAGGAGAAGTAGAAGGAGAAGGAGAAGGAGAAGGAAAAGGAAAAGGAGAAGGAGAAGGAGAAGTAGAAGGAGAAGGAGAAGGATAAGGAGAAGAAGGAGAAGGAGAAGGAGAAGGAGAAGGAGAAGGATAAGGACAAGAAGAAGGAAGAGAAGGAGAAGGAGAAAAAGAAGGAGAAGGAGGAGATGGAGGAGGAGGAGGAGGAGGAGGGGGAGGAGAAGAGGAGGAGGAGTAGGAGGAGAAGGTTTAGGAGAAGGAGAAAGAAGAGTAGAAGCAGGAATAGAAAGAGATGAAGATTTTCGAAAGTCAGGATGCCAAAGAATCTCTTCTGTGCTGGAACTCGAAGGCGGTTATCGGGTGATCCACAATAAGTAAACAAAAATTAGAAAGGCTAACGCTGTCAAGACCAACTTGGTAAAGATTTGTCCATCTTGTGCTTCTGGGGTCAAATCATTGAGAGGTGTCTTCAAAGCAACCGTTCCCGTGTGACTTACTGGTGGACGAGGTAGTGAATTTCACATACTTTATTCTGTTCAGTTCTAGAAACGTCATCGTAACAATAAAGGTTAATTCAATTATTTTCTCTTCTGCATGTTAGATTCAAGTTCCACAACTAACATCCTGAAACCGATAGGGATCAATGCAATGTATGCTTTCCACTTTTTTTTTTTTTTTTTTTTTTTTTTTAAGAAACGAGACATTTTCTGGTTCTTGAAGATACGGAGGTTTGACTTCTAAATGAAAATATTGTACCAAGATTGGACATAATGGAAACAATGAGAAATGGTCAATTTTTGTCCCACATTTTCTCTTCAACTGAAAAGACTTAGCAATTGGCAGTAATATCTTCAGTGGTAATTTCTTGTTAATCAAAAAATCTAATCATCTGTCTTACGTGATTAGCTGATCTAAGATAAGGGGGCGTGTCCTTTACTGACATCTTACTGTGATTTTTATATTTAATCCACAACTCTAGAGTATTCGTAAGTGTGCAAACCTTGTTTCTTATATTCACATATACATTTCTCTATTTTTTAACTGGATATATCATTGGTTCCGATCTCGCTTCACAACCAGAGAGGCCATAGTTCGATCCAAAATATGGGTGTCCAAACACAGGGCAAAGGCTGTTATCTCTGTCGCTGTGAGGTGCCACCTGTTGCGAGCTCTCTATTTTTCTAATATCAACACGTTAATCAATCTAAACAGGGTAAAGTTGGAAACTGCCTCTATTACAGCATGTTAAACATACACGACAATTTGAAAACTGTAAAAAAAAATTATAATATATTTTGATACGCGTTACATATTTAATTAATCACTATTTCAGTGAAGTATTTATTCAGCTGATTTTAACTATTATTCGATTATTTTATTTAGGTATTTTATTTAACCGAGTAGTTTCCTTGAGTGGAAGGGTTCTCCTTCTTCATATATTATATTTGAATATTTAATTATCTATTCAATTACTTCTTTAACTCTCACTCATCTATATTATTTGACCATTTTATTCAACGAAGAGTCGAGTGCAAGGGAAGTCTTGTAGATATTGTATTTAACTATTAAACTATTTATCTAAACATTTATTTAACTACCAACAATTTCATTTTATTATTCTATTTAACCAAGAATCGAGTGCAAGGACGACCTTATCGATAAAGTTTCTTCAGCAGGAACGAGATTAAACCTCTTCCATATTATTTGGTACTTATCTTTTTATTCTGTCTGCCGCCAGACGAATACATTCATCCCTGAGGGACTCCTCAGGTATAAAGGAGTTCCTTGTGATGCGTTCAGAGATGTCACCATCCTGTTAGCAGAAGAGACTTTTCAAAACAAGTGTCCGGAAAGTCTTAGACAGTCTTAAGAGTCTGAAGACTGAAGGAGTCTTGGAAGAACTCGGCCAAGAGTCTTGGCAAACATAAGAGACTTGGGAGACCAGAGGAGGGCGCTCAAGAAAGTATCTTTACTCAAGGGGGTCACTGGGCTTCAAACTGAACAATACGGAAAGGTTGTAAAAGAAAAAAGCCACAAACACAATACTCGTCCGTCTGAAACCACGCATTGTCAGTTCTTGTCATGGTTTTGAATGAATTGAAACGAATAAGCGATTTTTTTTGTCTACTAATTTATCGTCTTGGTGCTTTGAATGCTTACGTTTATCTTCGTGAAAAAAGTATTCTTTTTTTTTTAGCAAACTCTGTCACTAATTAATTTGTAAACTTAGTTTCCTCTTTTGGGAGTAGTTGTGGTCTAATTGGTTTGTATCTCCTCTTAGTTCAAAATTCTTTCTCGAATTTCTCTTGTTGAAATATTTTCTCACGATAAATAAAAAAAAAATCTAATTTGGTTTGGTTAACTTGTCTGTGATATGGACTTAAGTATAGAAATTAAAGAAAAGGAAATAGAAATAAAAATTCTGTTTTCATACGATTCAGTCATAGACCAAATGGTCCTCTTCATTTTCTTCTTCCGTTGCCTTCTATTCAATACTAACTGAAAATACAAAACATGTACTATATCTTTAGCATAAAATAAAATGTAGATACGCAAGAGGTGGAGTTTGGTGAAAAAGACTTAGCAGACGTCAGAATCCACTCCAAAGAGCATCTTTAACCTGGTCAGTGATCAGACCTTAGCCTTGATAAGGTATTCCAGTACTTCTTCTGGGCTGATGAAGTGAGTGTGTAAGGGATGGAGGCCTGGTTCCTGGTTACCAGCGACCGGATGGAAAACTTCCGGGAACCAGGAACGGTTAAGACCCATCAGCTACTTTGGAGAATCCGCGGCGATTAAGAAGGATTATTTGGGACTATAGAGGGCCGTCGATGGGTTGCCGGAGAAGAGGGATGGCGAAAGAATGAGTGGTGGAAAAGGAATGCCTGGGAGGTGGGGGGATGGGGAGATGGGGAGATGGGGAGATGGGGAGATGGGGAGATGGGGAGATGGGGAGATCAGGAGATGGGGAGATAGAGAGGTGGGGAAGTGGGGAGACAAGGAGAGGGGGATATGGGGAGATGGTGATGATGATGGTGATGGAGACGAGGAAGGTAGTTATCATGGTGAAGGCGATGGTGGTGATGGTGTTGTTGGTAGTGATGGTGCTCTCACTGGTGCTGGTGCAGATGATTATGATGGTGATGAGAATTGGGAATGGAAGGAAATTTAGAAAAAAATATAGGCAGAAGGGGCATGGAGACACAAATACACAGACAGACAGACAGACACACACACACACACACACACACACACACACACACACACACACACACACACACACACACACACACACACACACACACACACACACACACACACACACACACACACACACACACACACACACACACACACACACACACACACACACACACACACACACACAGACAAAAGGACAGATAGACACACGGACAGACAGACAGACAGACAGACAGACAGACAGACAGACAGACAGACAGACAGACAGACAGACAGACAGACAGACAGACAGACAGACAGACAGACAAAAGAACAGACATACACACAGACCGATAGACAGACAGACAGAATGATAGACAGAAGGACAGATAGACAGACAGAAGGAGAAAGAACGACAGAAACAGAGAGAGAAAGAGAGAGAGAGAGTGTGTTACAAGGACTTATAAGGAATCTCAGTACTTCAAATGGTTTTACAAGCCAGACCGAGGAGGATCCGTTAAAAGGTTACCGGGGATTCATACTCGTACTTACACTAATGTGTGTAGCACCTTGTCTAATCATCTTTTGAACTCTTCCACTGAAGAACTGTTTATCAAGCCCTTTGGCAGTCTGTTCAAAGTGTTGCAGATCTTATAGGTAAAAAAGTCTCCGACCTTATCACAAGAATAACGAGGGAGTTGAGGTTTCACCCATGATTGCGAGTGGCATTTAAGTTCAAGCTGAAGAAATGTCGATGGCCAATGTTATCAAATCCTTGAATTATTTTAGAAACTTCTATTAGTTGTCCTCATAATATACTGATTTCTAGAGAAAAGAGCCCCAAAGCCTTAAGACGTCCAGGCAGCCCATGTATCTAATGTTGGCAATAGGTTTCGTTGCACGTGCCTGAACTCATTCTAGCCTCTGCACATCCATCCTCAAATTCGGCGACCATAACCAGATGGGGATGAACTAGAGAATTGTAAAGTATCAAGACTATTTCTTGGTTCAGGTAACGAAACTGTTTTCTGTTGTAACTTAAAAGTTGTTGTTCCTTCTTTTCTACTTCTATACACTGTTTTGAGAACTTGATGTCGCTGCTAATCAAGAAATGAATTTTTTTTTTCAATTCTGTATTTGCTATGCCATGACCAAGAAGAGAGTAGTCAGCCCTTTGGCTTGCGATATGCATGATGTTGCACTTATCCAGATTAGATGACATCAGACACTTCTCAGACCAATTTCCAGCTTTCTCAAAATCTGAGCTAAGAATTTTTACAATTTCATGTGTTGCAATATTTACTCCCAACTTAGTATCATCCACAAACTTAGCTATACGGCTCATAATTCCAATATCTATATCACTGATATAGATTATAAAGAGGAGCGTATCTATTACACATCCTTTTGGTACCCCTCTGGAAACAGGAGATGAGCCAGATGATGCCTTATTAATAAGTACACATTTTGGCTGGAATCCATCTGGACCGGGAGACTTGTTTGCGCTAAGTTTGTCTAGTCTGGCTAAGGCTTCGGTGTTCGTACACTCAGTATTCTCCATGGGCTCTCCCCTATGTATCAGAACTGGTTCAGGGATTGCTCCCTCTACTACTTTAGTGAATACTGAAGATAAGTGTTCGTTGAGAATATTAGCCATCTCAAAGTCTGTGTTCTGAAGCGTTCCAGTACAGTCACGTGAAGGACCAATTTTGTTTCTAACTAGTTTTCTATCGTTAACGTAGCTAAATATCTACTTGAGGTTACCTTTGAAAGATGCGACAACCCTCTGCTCATCACCACGTTTTGCTGCTTCTATCATCCACTCTCTGCTCTTCACCACGTTTTGCCGCTTCTATAATTTTTTTAGCCCGCCTGCGCAAGCGGATGTATTCTTGATGGGCAAAACCACTACGGTTTGCCTTATAGCGGCGATAAGAAGCTTTCGTTTCTTTCATTGCTCTTCCTATCTCTTGTGTGAACCATTTAGGCTGCCAACGTTCTTCTTTACCTACTTTATTTGATACAAAATGTGCCTTTTGTGCCATAAAGTGATCAAGGAATGAGTCCCAAGATTCCTAAACGTTGACACCTACATCAATTACCAATGCACCAACTTCTCCTCTCGGTCTAGTAAGATCAGCTCTTCTCAAACCAGGAATGGAACGTCTGTGGTTCTTTTTCTCGAGTTTAGGCACACGTAATTTAAATCTAATGACTTGGTATTCACTTCCACTTAGCACCTCATCCACAGATACATTGTGTACTATGTTATCCTCCGTGGTGAATACAAGATCTAGTATATTTTCTCCCCATGTAGGCTTTTGTACCCATTGGGTAAAAAAAGGCTTCATCTGCAAAATGAAAAAGCCTCCTACTTTTATCGCCCCCTGTTCTGTCTTCCCAGTTTACATGACAGTTGAAATCCCCTGTGATAATCGCTGTATGCTTGCTAAATCGGTAATTTCTGTATATAACTCACCGTCCTCGTCGAGACACTGATGTGGTGGTCTGTAAACTTGAATAAACCTGTACCATTCTTCTCCTAGCTGAAGGACCATGCTAATCGCTCTTTCCCTGTGTTTAATGTACAATCGAAAGAATACAAGGCTTCTCTGATGTACAGCTATCCCTCCCCATCCCGATTCATCCTATCTTCGTGAAAGAGCAAATACCCTGGAATTTCAAATTCGCAGATAAAGTCGCGTTCACTTGCGTGGATCCAGAATGTCAAATATTTCTGCTGCTAGGAATGCTTGCACTCTAGCATTTTGTTTCTAATAGACCTTGCATTAAATAGTTAGACATCGAGACAGTCGTGTCTTATTAGGCGCTCCCTCTGTTGTACTCGTTTCCTGACTCACTTGAGGAGGGTGCCATAGGTGACCCCTCACCCAAATTGGGGGTGGCAGCTGGCGCCTCTGGTGGGGTAGGTACCACATTCCGATACGAGGGAGCAGGAACGCCACCAGAGGAGCTATCTACTGAGGATGAAACCTGAGGAGTAGGCTTCTCCCTCAGAACACGGGCCCCTCTCAGATCTGATTGGATGATACGGTAAAGAACCTGATTTACCATGTCACCGTATACTAATTTGCTTCGGTTATTAAAATGCACGCCATCTTATGCAAAAAAATGCTTCTTCCATAAAATATGTTGGGTCTACAAAACGTGTGCCATGAGAAACGCATATATCCTGAATTTTCATTAATACCTATTTCCCTGCTTAAGGCAAGCGAAGATACTCCCATCCGAAGTAGAATTCCTATACTGATCCCTTAATCTTTCTTCAGCTTGAGAGAGACAGAGAGAGAGAGAGAGAGATTGCTTATATAGATTTATTACGCTCATAGAGCGACAAGCCTAGTACAATAAATACTTTCTATTTATACACTGTATGCGTGACGCGCAGGTCACGTTATTACGTACAGTGAAGCTGTACGGCAATAAGAAGAACATAAGAGCATGAGAAGGAAGGAGACTGCGAGAAACCACAAGGCCCACACTAGGCAGTTCATTACTGTTACGTCTGCATGATCACCTCCAGTACCTAAAATAGTTGGATTAATAAGAGATCATGGAGGACAATATTTAACCTTAGTAGCATTGCCTCATCTCCTAAGGGGGATCGAACAAATTTTATATTAATCAACAACTACTGAGGGTAGACAAAGATTTTCATATAAAAATACATGTATTGAACCTTAATTCTAGTATACAATATTTCTTCATTAGTTGCAAAATGATTCTCCAACATATTCTCATTCAAGTTTAGAATACTGACACTAACAATTTTATTCAACTTACACATACAAGATATGGAATGAAAATCACATAACCACTGCATTCATTCAGTAGATATATACACTGATCTTCACATACTATTCCCTAGGATTTAAAGTATTAAGACAAATAGCATTAATTCAACCAAATTGACATAATCTGCACACACATGGTATGGAAAAGATATCACTTAATATCAATGACATCTTTGATAGAATAGGCTAATTATTACTTCTTGATGCAATACAAAGCCTGGGTTTACATATTTTATATATATGCTCACTCTCTGGTACAGCATTTCCCACCTTGATCCAAGGACACAAAACGAGGTATATGATTTTAAAATTTTAGAGTAACATTTGAGTGGTGTTACTAGTTCAACCGTACTAAGGAGAGAGAACCAAACATTCCCCTTCAGGAGAGCCAATAAAATTTAACAACCGATATGTCGACATATATGGTCACTAATACAAATCATACATTATCTATAAATCACAAGAAAATACAACAAATATATCCCTAAATTTTCATACACCAATTAGAATATAGCCTTTTAAATCATACAAAGTATACGTAAATATGTTAATTTCCAAATAACTTGATTTCCCTTCGTAGAAATTGGGATATACATAGAGAACGGAGAGCAAAAATGGGTGACTATCATACGCAGTATGGTAATATCTTCCTCCTTAAAGACATGAGGCAATCCTCAGATTGACTCAAAGTGGATAGGGAATACGGGATAGAGCATCAGCGAGCAGATTCTCTTTCCTATTCACATACTGAATAATTAAATCATAATCTTGTAACATTAACCTCCTGCGGATTAAACGTTGGTTAACATTCTTCATCTTATGCAGAAATACTAAAGATTTATGGTCAGTAAACACGAAAACATGATATCGTGTTCCTCTCAGATATACATAAAAATCCCTCCGGCTAAAGATTAATGCTAAAGTTTCCTTCTCACCTATACTATAATTTCTTTGGTATGGGTGGAATTTTCTGGAAAAATAACATATCAGATGGTCAATGTCCTCTTTCGCCTGAACCCCCCCCCTACACACACACACACCTTCTCCACTGTCACTCGCATCCACATAAAGTTTGAATGGTTTCTCAAAATCGGGATTGACAAGTACAGGGGCACTTGTTAACATTCTCTTAATTTTTACAAAACCCTCTTCACAATGGGTGTCCCACACAAATTTCACTCCTTTGGACAACAACCGAGTCTACGGCAGGGCAACAGTTGAAAAATTCTTGCAAAACCTTCTGTAGTATCCACTCATACCTAAAAATCTCTGCAACTCTCTGCGGTTGATAGGCACGGGACATTCATTGATAATTTTCATCTAAGCGTCAATACGTTGCACTTTACCTTGACCTACCATATAACCTAAATATTCAACTTGAGCTTTGGCAAAAACACTCTTAACTAAATTTATGGTTGATTTGGCATTGTTTAACCTCTTAAATATATCTGCTATCTGGTTCACATGATCTTCCCAATTTTTAGAATACACTACTATGTCATCAATGTATACTACATCCATTCACAACTGTTAATACTTCATTTATCAACCTCTGGAAAGTCCTGGAGCTGCAACGTCTACGTCGTGGGACCACCCCCCAACCCCAAGAGTTGGGGGTCAATCAGCAGCAACCACCCCTGGCCATCAGCTCTACGCAGATGGCACCGATCCCCAAGGAGGAGCTACGCCTACCTGGGGGAGTACCACAATCCTTTTTTTCCAACACACAATGTTACGTTTTTTCTGCACTGAGGGGTGTTTTTCCGGCGATCACCCCTCTTCTTCTACTTTTAGCCGGAGATGTAGAGAGCAATCCTGGGCCCACCACAAAATACACATGCCCAACATGCTCTAAACCCATTACTTCGAGCAGACAGACAAAGGGCTCAGTTCAGTGCAATATGTGCAAAAACTGGGCCCACCTCACTTGTACAACACTTGCTGACACAAACCAATACACAAACACTTGGACATGTTCTACCTGCCCTCCAGTAACCCCACTCCCACCTCCCCAACCACAGCCAACACCCTTACCCACTCCCAATTTCCCTTTGCCCTTACCCCCGATTAGTACTCCCCTTCCTTTGTCCCCGATCTCTCCTTTCCCCCCCTCTGACCCAGATCCTACACCTTCCCCACTACCACCCCAACCTCAACCCCAAACGGCAACATACAACACATACAAAACACACAACATCAACATATTACAACACAACATTGACGGTATTAACACTAAAAAACATGAACTTGAACACTTTCTTAAACAACACAACATACACATTGCGATTTTACAAGAAACAAAACTAAGACACTCACACAAAACACCATCATTTCATAATTACACCACCATCAGACAAGACCGGACTGACGGCAATGGCGGTGGACTCATCACCCTGATCCACCACTCCATCTGTTTTGTGGACACAAGTGCCACAACCAAAATTCTCCTCCCTACCACAGACAACACAACAGAAACCCAATCCATTCGAATCCGCACAGGCAACAATTCAACACTGACAATAGTTAACATGTACATTCCCCCCCAATCATCCCCCACAGTTCCAAACACCTTCAGACCTCAACTTAGCCAACTAACCTCAATCCCCAACCTAATCATGGGTGGTGACTTCAACGCCAAGTCGTCTGCCTGGTATGTCGACAACCCTGACACAGACAGAGGGCTTGATATACAGACTCAATTCGACTCATTGACTATCATGAACAACACGCATAATTATACACATATCCCATACCAAGCCCTCTACACTCCCTCCTCTCCTGATATCACCTTTTGCTCCCCCTGCCTAACCCCAACAACATCATGGAGAGTGGTCGGAGCCCTTGGCTCTGACCACCTTCCAATCATCATCACCACCAAAACAAGATGCACCCCAGCTGGCCACAGACACACTTACACCAATTACAAGAGAGCTAACTGGGAAGCATTTACTGAAGAGACAGAACAACATTTTGAAACACTTAACAGTACACCAATCACAAACATAAACAATGCTGTGCACGCTTTTAATACAATCATACAAAACGCAGACAAGAGATACATCCCTAGAGGCAACAGAAAATCACACAACCCCAACTTCACACCAGAAATCCAAGGCCTCATCAGACAACGTGACACACTTAAACACGATACCCCCACACCTATCCCTCAAAATATAGCAGACCAAATACAAACACTAAACACTGTGATTACCAATAAAATACATGAACAAAAAACACAAAATTGGCAAAACTTTATCAATACACTTGATCACAAAACAAACACCAGCAAATTGTACAAAACACTCAACAGCATCACACCTTCCAACAGTAACACTACACGCTCTCACGCAGCAATAATCACAACAACAGATAATCTACCCTCAAACAGACAACAAGCAAACGCACTCATACGTCATTTTGCACAGACGAGCCATCTTACATCTCACCCTGACGACCGACGCACCATTCGACGTAAGAAAGACTTCCCCACAGACTCAGACTATACACCCTTCATAGACAGTCAGACAAAACTCATAATGCATAATCTCAAGCACTCATCTGCCTGTGGCCCTGATAACATAAGCAACATCCACCTAAAACACATTGGACCACAAGGTATACACGCACTCACAAACATTGCAAACTACAGCTATTCACACAACACTATACCCGACATCTGGAAGCATGGTAAAATAATCACCATTCCAAAACCGAACAAAGACCCAACAATCCCAACATCGCACCGCCCAATCACACTTCTCTGCACCCCCTCTAAAGTCATTGAACGCCTAATACTTAAACTTGTCACACCATATATTCCCCTTGCTGACTCACAACACGGTTTTAGGCCACTACACTCCACAAACACTCTTCTGACAAACCTCACACAAAGAATTTTAGATGGCATCAATTCAGATAGGCCCCACCACAGAACACTTCTTATAACATTGGACATTAGTAAAGCTTTTGATGCTATCCCCCGCCACAACCTAACAAATAAAATATATAACACAGACATGCACAATAATACCAAAAGATGGCTGGCCAATTATCTGGCAGGCAGGAATGCTCATGTGTCATATAATGGCCAATCATCGCACATCAGAAACATTAAGAACGGAGTACCACAGGGCTCAGTTCTATCCCCCACATTATTTAATCTATACATGCATGACTTACCCACACCAGACACCTCAAAAATACAAATCTCTTCCTACGCAGATGACATAACAATCACATGCACACATCGTAACACAGACAAAGCTGCAGAAATAATCCAGCCTTACCTTGACACACTCAACACATGGTTCATCACAAACAGACTCAAAATAGCTCCAACCAAATCTACAGCAACACTTCTCACCAACTGGACAAAAGAACACAAATACATACCTCATCTCTACATCAACAACACTCTAATACCACACACAAACACACCGAAAATTCTTGGTGTAACATACGATACATCCATGTCTTTCAAACAACACCTCACAAACCTAAAAAACAAATGCACACCCAGACTTAACGCACTTAAGTCAATCACTGGAACAACATTTGGACAAAATAAAGAAACTAATATAACAATATACAAACAATGCATACGCTCAGTGATGAATTATGCGAGTCCTGCATGGGCTCCTAATCTCAGTGAGACACACCACAACACCCTTCAAATCATACAAAACAAAGCCCTAAAAACAATTACAGGCTGCACAAATACAACACCTACAGACCATTTACACCATGAAACAAAAGTCCTCAAAGTCAAGGACCACCTCGACATGAGAGGCACACAAACACTTGCTGCAGCCACCACAAACACATCACACCCGCTACACTACATAGCAGAACACCCACACACACCAAGAAACATTAAAACTACACCCAAAGACCTTTATTACGCACAGATACTCTCTTCTCTTCCTCCACAACCACCAAATACCAGCCTCCGGAAACATATTCATAATCATATCACTCACCGCTCCATTAACACACTGAAAGACAACACACTGCTGCATGCCAGACCCCCTGATATCCACCCTTCTGAATCCTCTCTCCCACGAAAGGACAGAGTCCACTTGGCCAGACTGCGATGCGGTCACCACCCAGCACTTCTAAGCTACCAGAAGAGGCTGGACGACCGTGTTGTGAACAGCTGCCCAGGATGTAACACTTCACCCCATACCATACAACACATAATGGAAGACTGCATTATACACAATCTTGCACGCAAACAACACAACATACACTCTATAAAGGATTTGTGGGAAAACCCAGTTTCGGCTGTGGCCTTCCTTGGGGAGACGGGACTGCTCGGACAGACAGTCTAGGGAACGACAACAACAACAACAACAACTCCCACTATTCTTCATTCCAAATGGCATCACCTTGTACTGATATAGACCATCTATGGTTGCGAATGCAGATATCTCCTCAGCTCTCTCCGTTAGTCCTATTTGCCAGTACCCCTTCAGCAAGTCAAACTTACTGACAAAGTTCGCATTTCCCACAAAGTCGTACAATCTAGGTATCGAGTAGAAGTTGCTTTTAGTTACTTGATTCACCATCCTAAAGTCTGTGCAAAATCTAAATGACTTGCCACCTGGATTTGCTACCAACACACATGGTGAACTCCACGCACTATTACTTTTCTCTACTAAATTTTCCAATATGTACTGAACCTCTTTTCTCGTAATTATCCTTTTGTGTGAGTTGGCTCGATACGGGTGTTGTTTTATCGGTGTAGCGTCACCAACGTCAACATAATTTTCTATTACAGTACACCTTCTTGGGGTATTCAAGAATAAGGATAAAAACTTATTAATTTCACGGATACTATCACCCCTCCTTTCAGAGCCTTAACCTTCAATCTATGTTTTCCAACACTGTCGAATTTTCCAAGTTTTTTTCCTTCACACTTGCTAAATTTTCTTTCCTCCTCATTATCTGTGACTTCTATGTCTTGTACCGTGTTTACCATGCCACAACTCAACTCACTAATCCCCTCGGATGTTCTTGTATTCTCCACTTTCCTTTCATGGTAAGGTTTGATCATGTTGACTTGGAATAACTTATTTTTCCTACGCCTACCAGGGGTGTTCACAATATAGTTCAGATCTCCAATTCTCTTCTCAATTTTCCAAGGACCACAATATCTTGCCTTCAGGGGGGTCTCCCTGAATAGGTAACAACACTAGAACTTTATCGCCTTGTCTAAATTTCCTCACCCTCGCCTTTTTATCATACTAAGTTTTCATCTCTCATCGCACATCCTTTAAATTCTCTGCAACAAGTTTTCCTGCCTTAACCAACCTAGTTTTGAATTCTGACACACATGTTAATAAATGTGGTTCATCACTCTTGCCAAGCCACTCTTCTTTCATCATACTCAAAGGACCTCTTAATTCATGACCATGCACCAGTTCAAATGGACTAAATCCAGTCGATTCTTGTATTGCATCCCTAATTGCAAACAAAACCAGTGGTTTCCCTTCATCCCAATCTATTTCGAGTTCCTCGTAGTATATTCTAAGGATGTTCTTAAGGGTTTGATGGAGCCTCTCCAGACTACCCTGGGGTTGTGGATGGTATGCACTAGATAACCTTTGTACAATGCGAAGGCCCTTTAAATTTTTCTTGAACATGCCTGAAGTAAAGTTACTTCCTTGATCAGGTTGAATTACTTCCGGGAGTCTTACCCAAGAAAAATATTTCACCAACTTTCTCACAATATTCTTGGTATGAATACTTTGGAGAGGAATAGCCTTTGGAAACCTAGTGGCAACACACACTATTGTCAACAAATATTAATTTCCTTTCCGAGTTCTCGGTAAGGATCCAACGCAATTATAATTCTGCTGAATGCTTTACAAAATGCTGGTATGAACTTTAATGGTGCTCGTTGGATTACCTGGTTTGGTTTACCTACTCTTTGACATATATCACAAGTTTTGCAAAATTCTGCAACATCCCTCTTCAGATTTGACCAAAATAAATAGGTCAACAACCCATCAGCCGTTTTCCTGACTCCTAAATATCCTGCCAGACTCCTATGTTTCTTAGGTACCACTATTTGTCGTTTCAAATCCCAATGATCTGATGCGGGGACACTCGCAGGTCTCAATTTCATCATTAACACATTATCAAAAAGATAGAACCCGGTAGCACTGTTATCAGACACACCATTTCTACTCACCTCTCCGAACCATTCCTTCAAGGTGGGATCACCACACTTGGCGTCAATAAGTTCCCTCGTGTTAACATTAAAATCAGGAACTATCTCCAACCTCATCTTTATACTTTCATCTTTCACTCGCTTGGATTCCTCTCTCTCATCAATTACATCATCTAGGCCCATGTCCTCATTACAAGTCTCCTTATTCTCCATCATAGCTCTGGTTACTACAATAAGCTAGATAAATCCTTTGTATACTTCTATCACCCGTGGTCTCTATGTCGCTCTCTTTTATTGCATTCACTCTACCTCTACTTAGAGACTCATGACTCTCTACGGCTGGAACCTCTCTTCCATTCCCATAGTCATTGTGGATTACCTTCTGAAGTTCAATATTTGAAACATCTCCTGTAGAGCGTAAATTGTCGGAGTTTGGGGACCATAGTACATCCACATTCTCATTTGTTATTCTCTCAAGGGGGTTAGAAACCATTCCTGGTTCTGAGACTACATTATCTCCAGCTAAATAATTACCTAATTTACATCTCTACACCATTTATGGAAAATTCTTCACTGACTCCTACTTTCACATTGCCACTAACCTAATTAGTATAAATATCTACGTAGTGCAATGGGACTTATAATCTAGAACCCAAACCTCTCACTCTAGCCTCCTCACCAGTATAGGAACTCTCGGTCAACTCCAGTGTCTCTCTGAGGGCTAGACTTTGATTTGCTCAAGTATCCCTTAGGATTTTGATTTCTTTCTTAGATCCACCAGGCAAAGAAATTGTCCCCTCGGTAATAAATGGTTGGAAACTCCCAACACTCTCCTCCTTCACCTTAGATTCCGCACCTAAACTCCCCTATGGTTCCTTCCACGCCTTAATTAAACCAACAGATTTGGCTACTTTTCTAAACTGATATTTGACATGGCCCATTCCTCCGCACCCATAACACTTCACATGTGACCTTTCCTGCTTATTCACATAACCAGTGGAAATATGCTGATATCTTACAAGACTATTCCGGGTTGGGCTACTAGGTTGTTTCTATATTTTATCTGTGGAACATAGTTAAACTGTGTTCTATGAGGATTGTAGCGATCTTATTTGGCATCCAAGTAGCCTGCTCTTTTATAATTATTTTCATAACTGCAACCTATATTCTTCATTACACCTTGTTTGTAGTTTACCCGTTCAGTACGCATTCTCTGAACCACAGCTAATTGATCGGTTAACCTTGCTGCCTCCGTCAAATTTTTTATTTGGTTTCTACAGATTTTATATTTGATTTCGGAATGAACGATATATGTAAAGTGCTTCAACAAGACCAGCCGTCTAATTTCTTCAAAAGTCTCTACTTTTTCCTAGTTACACCACCGGTCAAATCTCATGCCACACTCCCTGGCCAATTCAAGATAGGTTAGGTCATTCATTTTCTTTATGTTCCTGAATCTCCTCCTATATACCTCAGGAGCTAATTCTACTGTTTTGAGTGCTGCTTCCTTCACGACATTATAATCTACAGATTCCTCCAGGGCTAGATATGCAAAGGCCTCCCTCGCCTTTCCTCTAAATTTTGTGGGCACCAACATTGCCTAATCCTCCTTGTTCCATCTTCTGATTGTAGCATTTTTTTTTTTTTTTTTTTTTTGCATGAAGAAATTTTCTACTTCTATAAACGTAGGCAATTGATTTACCCTGTCATCTCTTTCTTCTCTACTACTTTTTACCATTGTCATAGTCCTAATCTCTAATTCCTTTAGTCTCACCTCTTTGTCAGCCTGAATATTTTCTCTTTCTAGATCTTGTTAGAACTGCTTTAGTTCAAATTCTAATCCCAACTTTTCAAGTGCTAACCTCTCACTTGACTGTACTTCTCCTAACTTAGAGGTTTCATCAACTGCCTCGATATCTTTCATTTCAACTAGTGCCTCAATGTCGTCCCCATCACTTTCAGTTCCCGTCTCTACGTTATTACTGGTTTAATTCTGTTTACTGTTCCCATATATTGTTATCTATTTCTTCCTTCACTTTCCTTCACCAAATCTTCTGTAGCAAGTAATGGTTCTTCGTGCGGTGAATTAAACAGAGGTATATTTGTTATTCTTTTCTTCACTAATTATCTACAACGTTATTATCTTGGGTACACCAGAGGACTCCCCTAAATTCATAGTTACCTTGAGATCTTTATACAGCTTTTCTGCCGTTAATTCATCTGAGCTATTTGTTAGCAGGACAAATGTGATTAATCTGATTGCCTGAGAAATTTTCATTTTATCACTAGATCTTTCTATCCAATCTGAATCTTTTAAGATAGAATTCATGTCCTTTGACCATTTGTCTAATCCTGCTAAGTATTCTGTGTCTGATTCATTTGTTTTTACTTTCTTTATCATTCTAACCAAAGACCTGATAGGATGCTGATCACACTTTGACATAAAATGTTTAATGAATGGCTTTTTATAAGCTTCATATATTTTTATATCTTCCATTTGCTAGTAATTTATCATAAGCCTAGCTCTACCCTTCTCAGGATCTATATTCTCTTTTAAAAACTATATTTTTATTTTTTCATCTGTTATATTTTTGCTTACAATTAATGTATCAACAAAAGTAAGAAACCTATTAACTCCCAAGGTGTTTTTCATCACCTGTGAATTTGGGAATATTGATATTTGAGGTATGAACCTCGTGTCTTAATACATTAGTGTTAGTGTTCATACCTTCAGTGTTTTTAAAGTCGATTTGATTCGACTGCCTCCACGTACGTCAACCTCGTCATCCCTTGTCAGTCCTTGTTCACTGCTGCTTGTAGCGGCTCGTTCCCTAGTTCCTCGCAGCTTACTGTACCTCGTTCACTCGTAGTAGTTGCTCATAGTGTTGTAGACCCCTCGTTCCGCGTCTTGTTGTACCTTGGAGTCAGCATACGCGTGGTTGTGGTTGGGGTAGTGCTTGTGGTTATGTACTGTAGATTGGTGTACCCTTACACCCGTAGACTTATCTTTCACTCAGTCTTGTAGTTTTCTGTACTCACCAGTGTCTTCGAAACATTTTCTATTCGTTTGGTTCGTAATGTAGCTGCTATCACTTTCTTATCCCAGTGTGTGTCACCACTGTTCCGACGCCACTAATTGATTCATCCAATAATCTTGATTGTCACACTGTATAAGAATTTTCAAAGCTTCACAAAGAAATTGGTTTAATACTTATAGGCATTGTCCTTATGTATTGGCAAGGTTCTGAATCTTCATGACTGATCAAAGCTCCAGGTAGTACCTCTATTATCACCAAGGCTCCTAAAGCCAGGTCTCCCATCACAAACATGCACCATACATTTTAACAATATGAATACTATCTGTAAATAGAATCAAGATTAATATTCAATTTCCGTATGATATTATCAACATATTCCCTATATTTTTCTGGGTGTAGAGTTTCTTTAAAACCAATACACTGAGTGTCACAAGTATACACATCATCATATTGTAACCTAACTTTCTTTATGTCATCTAAGTGATCAATTGACGCTTCCCTAATTTCTAAGTGTAAGATCTTGTATTTATTTCCACCTGCAAAATCAATTATCTTATATGGACCTGAGTACTTCAGTGAAAGTTTATCATAGGGTAAATGTAGTTTTACCATGACTAAATAACCTATTTTTAATTCTATTTTATGTGCTATTTTGTGTTGTTGCTTTTTCAACTCTTGTATACTCTTGCATATGTTTTCTAACTCTTTGGTGTATTGATTGAAATATATTTATCCTATTTGAGATATAATCAAAATTTCATGTGGAAGAATTTTGTCCTCCCCCATATATAATAAAATCATGTGTTTCACCCGTACATTTATACAAGGAATCCAAGTATCCCAGGTTATACTATGAGGACTTCTCATACCTCTAAGACATGTAATAATTTTCTTGTCTAATCTCTCTACAACGCCATTGTTCTGAGGATAATTCACTAAAAATGTTGATCATCTGAATCTTAAATAACTTACATAATTCTTCCAAGATTTTGTTATTAAATTCAGTTAAATTATCTGAAACTAAGATCTTAGGTGTAGTGTAATTACAGATTATCTGATCATAAATTCCTGAAGCAGTTGTTTCAGCTTTCTTATTTGGAATGGGTTGTAAAATACAAAATCTTCAAAAATAATCAATGGCAACAAATACATATTTATGTCCATTCACAGGCATAGGTAACTCCAATGTATCTATGTGAACTCTTTCCCAAGGTTCCTGCTGAATGAGATATGATAACATAAGAGTAGGTCTTGGTGCATTTCCTCTCACCTAAGCATATTTAAAAAAAAAATCTATATTATATATATATATATATATATATATATATATATATATATATATATATATATATCTGTCTTAATACCTGCCCAAAAGTATTTCAGCTGTGCATGTCTATAAGTTTTATCCTTTCCTGGGTGTAAACTACAATGACTATCATGAAGTAACATAAAGATATTTTTTATAAGAGTCTGTGGTATTACCAACAGATTCACTGGGCCTCTAGAAATATCTTTTCCATTTACAACTGTTTTCATATACAAAAGTCAATTAGTCAAATGAAATTCCTCTATCTTATACCCTTCTGGTAGTTTTGGAGGATTTCCTCTTGGGTTCAGCAATTACTGGGCTAAAGAGTAACATGTCTTATCATCCCTCTGTTCTCTTAATAGTATTTCCTCATCTAAGGTTACTAGCTCATCTATACTACAAACAAAATTGATCAACCCTGTCATTGGTTGGTTAATGTTTGTAGAAAGTGCATCTCCTGCAACATTCGTTCTACCCGGAATATATTAAAACCCAACCTCATAGCACTGAGGTATTGCAAACCATCTTCCTAGTCTGCCCCTAAGATTTTTGTGCTTAAATAAGTTCTGAATAGTTGTATGATCATTCCACTCTGATTGGATATCCCAGTATCATATCTCTAAAACTTTCTAATGAATGTATCACTGTTAAAGTTTCTCTCTCAGTTATAGAATAGTTTCTCTCTCCGCTATTACAAAGTCTAGATGTGTAAGCTATTGGTTTGAAATTTCCTTTCCTCTCTTACATCAGTATGCCTCCCAACCCTATGTCATATGCATCAGTACAAAGAATGAACTCTTGATCATAGTCTGGAAATATTAAAACTGGAGAACTCGTAAATTCATCTTGGAACTTCTCAAAAGCTTGCTATTGTGCAGGTCCCCACATGAACTTTGAGTTTTTCCTCAACAGCGAACTTAATGTATTAGTAATGTTCACATATCTTTGGATAAAATTCCTATAATAACCTGTCAATTCCAAGAAACTTCTAACTTTTTTCTACATTGTTTGGAACTGGAAAATTATTTACTGCTTCAACCTTGGATTTTACTGTACTAAGTCCATGCCTGTCTATTCTATGACCCAAATAAATAACAGTGTCCTGCAAAAACTTACATTTTTCAAGTTTTACTTTCAATCCTGCTTCAACTAGTCTTGAGAATATCAAATATAATTTCTTAAAATGCTTAGCCGCCGTTTGGGAATCTATTGAAATATCATCTACAAATACACTGGCAGTGTTTCCTAACGACCCATTTAGAACTGTATTCATTAATCTCATGAAAGTTACATAACAAAAATGGCATTTGTTTGAACTCATTGTGTCCCGTTAAAGTAGTAAATGATGTGAATTCTCGTGAGTCTTCATACAACTCTATTTGAAAAAAAGAGAGAGAGATTTGATGTCTATAGTTAAAATACCTATTCTCATTTCCCAAACTTCTAAGTATGTCCCCTATCACTGTTAATGGCAATCGGTCATGTATGGTATGCTTATTCAATTCCCTATAATCAATAATTGGACATATGGTACCATCTGATTTAGTCACCAAAATCAGAAGGAAGTTCCTGTGATAACATTTCAGTGATTAGTTTATCTACAAGGGATAATTTAGAATGTGGTACACTGATACAAAAGGTGAATGTCCATACTTCACAGGAATTCTCCTACTTTCGCTGCCATTTTGATTTCACATAACTCAGATTCATCGGCTGGTGACATACCTCAATATCCTTTGACGGCAGTTGACTATAAGATGTTCAGATCCCGGTCAGTTGGGCCTCAATTTCTTACGTCTGCATGATCACCTCCAGTACCTAAAATAGTTGGATTAATAAGAAATCAAGAGGACAATACTTAACCTAAGTATCACTGCCTCATGTCCTAAGGGTGATCGAACAAATTTTATATTAATCAACAACTACTGAGGGTAGACAAAGGTGTTCATATAAAAATACATGTATTGAACTTTAAGTCTATTATACAATTATATTTCCTCAATAGATGCAAAGTGATTCTCTAACATAAGATACTCATTCAAGTTTAGAATATTGGCACTAATAATTTTATTAACTCAAGTTATGCAACTTACACATACAAGATATGGAATGAGAATCACGTAACCACTGCATTCATTCAGTAGATATATACACTGATTTTCACATGTCTATTCCCTTGAATTTAAAGTATTAAGATAAATAGTATTAATTCAACCAAATTGAAATAATCTGTACACGCATGATATGAAATAGATATCACTTAATATCAATGGCATCTTTGATAGAACAGACTAATTATTACTCCTTGATACAATACAAAGTCTGGGTTTACATGCATTATCTATACGAGTACGTTCACTCTCTGGCACAGCATTTCCCCCCTTTATCCAAAGACACAAAATGAGGCATACGACTTTGAATTTTTTAGAGAAACATTTGATTGATGTTACTTGTTCAACCGTACCAAGGAGAGAGAACCAAACATTCCCCTTCAAGAGGGTCGACAACCAATAAATTCCACAAAGTATACATTATTTATACATCACAAGAAAATACAACAAATATATCCTTAAATTTTCATACACCAATTAGAGTATAACCTTCTAAATTATACAATGTATACGTAAATATATTAATTTCCAAAGAACTTGATTTCCTTTCTTAGAAATCGGGATATACATAGAGAACGGAAAGCAAAAAGGGGTGCCTAAATCATACAATGTATACATAAATATGTTAATTTCCAAAGAACTTGATTTCCCTTCTTAGAAATTGGAATATACATAGAGATCGGAAAGCAAAAAGGGGTGACTATCATGCGCATTATGGTAACAATTACATCCTGTATGGGGAAATATATTGGTAATCAAGGTGATGTAGACTTTAGCATCCACCAAAGTGTGTGTGCCGAATTAAGACAGTGTCTAGATTATTATAAGTTAAGAGAGAGTGACACACATTTATTAAGTCTTGGCTTTGGGGCAATAGATCTCATACAGAGGGACATTCAAGGCAGTACTGGTGGAGACTATTGGCATTGGGACGGTCACATAGCTTGCAGGTAGAGTAGTGTGGTACATCCCCTGCCTCAGAGACTTGCCACAGCGGTCTGTAACCCAAGCAAAGCCGTGCAGTCACGATATTGTGTTTGTGAACGAGGAATCCGTACTTGTAATAACTCGGGAGAGATAGACTGAAGTGTTGTAGCAGAGTGAGAAGAGTGTGGCATCGTCGGGCAGTGGCAGTTTACAAGCATTTCTGGCAATGAGATCTGCCTTTTCATTGGCAGCGATTCCAACGTGGGAGGAAATCCACAGAAAGTTTATGGTGAAAGAAAGTTCTTGAGCTGTGACTAGATGTTGTAAAATGTGATGGATGGGCGATATATGGATTATGAAGACGAGATGGAGGACAGAATGGGAGTCACATATTACCTCGCCATTCGGTCGCCGCTAACAGAATAGGTTAACAGCTAGCAATATTGCCTGTAGTTCACAGTACGTTGAGCTTGAAGAGTTGGATAACCTACGACCTACCCAGCCTCCCTCAGGTGGCTCCACATCATGTGAGTAGACGGCGCAGTCTGCGCTACTGTCTGGCTGTAATGATCTGTCTACGTACAGATGGAGCGTGGCAGGGACGGAGGACACTGCGGTGATGTATTCCAGGGCTAATTGTTTCTGGAGGAGTGGTGGGTATTTTTTTTATGTGAGTGTTAAGATGACATGAGGCTGAAGAATGCTCCATGTAGGCGGTCCGTGATAAGCCTTGGCTATAAGGACTTCGATGTGAAGGCGCTGCAGGGTGGACTACACTTAATTAATGAGGATACGGATGCTGAGACGAAGCGGAGGGTGGGATGTGGCGGGGTGAAGTGAAGCTCTTAAGACATCGTAAAAGTGCGGAGCCAGATGGGGTGAGTGGAGGCACTTCACACTGAAGGAGGATATGTTAGCGTGTATTCTTTCAATAACCGAAGGAAGGTTAAGTTCGCTCTGCATCTTTAATACTCTGGTGAGGGAGGGGCATCCAAGAATGTACCGCACCACGGTTCTGAATATTTCTAAAGGTACCAAGGAGGTCTTGGAGAGTTGACCAAGGGCTGAGGAGAAATAGTCTTTTAAGACTCACCTATGGGTTAGGCGAGTCGATATTTGTGTGTGTGTGTGTGTGTGTGTGTGTGTGTGTGTGTGTGTGTGTGTGTGTGTGTGTGTGTGTGTGTGTATGTATATATATATATATATATTTATATATATATATATATATATATATATATATATATACATATCAAGGACTACTATTACACAGGACGTGCTCACCCAGATCCCTGGGTCCGCTAACGGAGGCCATTGCTTTCTTTGTAACCTAACATTTTATATTGGATAAATATATTAAAACTAGAAACCTAACATTGTATATAGGACAAATATATCAACTATTGACTTATTCAATGCAGTATAAGTTAATATAAACTTTTATAGTGAAATAAAAAACTATTTGTAAGGCACTGTTATGCTTTGAAATGCCAATTTTAGCCGGACTTAACAGGTATTATTGTATGAGGTTAGTGAACACCAGGGTTGGCGATTTTTTTTTTTTTTTTTTTTTTTTTCTTTTTAAGAAATATACAAAATTTACTTGTTTTTATTTAAATCAGATTGATTTGATTTAAATAGCTTTTTTATATAGATTTTAAATATTGTGGGATTACTATCTAATATGCGATCTGATTGCTAAAGGACATTTTTAGCATATCATTATAAGGAGCAGTGTTATATAGACTTGCCACAAGTATACAAGGAACTGTATAAGCCGTATGTGAAAACGGTATGTTCAGGTTCACTCGATTCTTCCAAGAGTTTTCTCATCTTGGTGACATTTGCTGCATTGTCTGTCACAACACTTCCAATGTGACAACCAAAACCTTGTTCAGCCTTCTTGATCGAATTTTGTACAAGTTGTAGAAGATATTCAGCTATTTTGTCAACTAAATAAATCTGACCAGTGGATGTTGTTAGAGTGACACATATTATGGGCTCATTATGGATGTTAGACCACCCATCAACTGAAAGACACACAGTTTCATTATTCAGGTTTTCTGCACACTTTTTATATTCCTTTTCATACACAAGATCCAAGTACTTATCAGCAATATCTTTTCTGGATGGAGGAATATAACCTGGGCTCAGGTTCTGAACCATTTTGAGAAACTGAGGATGCCGACCAAGACAAAATGGTGAATTTGTAGCAAATATAATTCTTGCAACTTCTATGTCGAGATTTTCCTTTTGAGAGGCTGAAGTTTTTATGATAAATCTGTCCAGAGATGTTGATGACTTTCTTTTATATGAAAATAATTTAGCAGAAGTGGCGCCTGTGGAGGAGTCTGATAGTGACCTTTTTAATGGTGGAGTCAGGTTTGCAGATAATTCAAGTGGAGCCGATATAATGAAGGGATTGAAGCTGTTAATACAGATCCTGAAATGGAAACAGAAAATTTTAGCATATTGTATAATTTATAAATGAATAAATAAATGAATGAATACAGTGTGATTTAGGCTACTTTTGAGTACAGTAGTTATTTTTTTTTAGATAACTATCATATTCACACAAGCCACTAAATTATTTTGAAATTATTAACAGGATATGAAATAGGTGGTCTTGGAATTCAGCCCACACAGGATTCAGTCCACTTTTAAATTCACTATAAATAATGGGTTAGGTTAGGCTAAACCTGTTTGGGCTGAATCCCATGTGGGCTGAATTTCAATGGAACCTATGAAATATATTACACAATGTTGAATGAAATGAATAACAATTATCTAGGCTCCAAAGTTGAGTGGATACAGTATATTATAGTGAAATAGTCATTACCCAAATTTAGAAGTAATGAAGTTGAAGTATCACCTCTTTAAGTCTTCACATTTTTATTGCACATGCTCTCCATTGTTCACCAAATTTATATAGTTGCGTATGAAAAGGGAGAAATGCACACAATATAAGATAAACACCATATGAGGACGGAGCCTTTATTTGTACGGCGTTTCGCTTATTACAGCTTTTTCAAGTACAAGTTGAGATACAAATGCTTGAGATTAAATAAGGGGAAAGGAGGGAACGGGGAGAGAAAAGGGGGGGGAAGGAAGAGGAGGAGGAGGAGGAGGAGGAGGAGGAGGGTGGGGGGATTGGACACTGGGAAAGGATGAGAATGCTGGCCCAAACGTCCGTGGGCAAAATGTCCACAAAGGGTGGTTTAAATATTTAATATTTTGCTGGCCATGGGTATTAGGGGAATAATGTGAGGAGATATGTTAAACATGCCCCTGTTTTGTTCAATAGTGTTCGTTCCTTGAATGATTGCTGCTTCTAAACACTTCCTGCGGATTTTGTCTGGTTCCCGCATCAGCAGCTCTGCATTCTTCCAGTCCATAAGATGGTTTTCCTTGTTTCTATGTGTCACACATGCATTGGTGGTGACATCATGCCTGACGTCGTAACGATGTTCACGTATTCGTGTATTCAGGTCGCGTGACGTTTCTCCGATGTAAACTTTATCACATCCTGAACACGGAATACGATAAACACCGGGTTTGGTGCCCGGTGTCTGGTTGTTGTGTGTTTCCGTCTTCGTGATGTCTTTTATTGTTCTGCTTGTCTGGCACACTATTTCCAAGTTGGTGGTTCTTAAAAGACGTTTCAGGTTGGTGGCAACGTCGCCGGTTGGCAACACGAGACGTCTAGTTGTGCTGTCCTGCTGCCTACGGCTTTCCCGAATCTTAGCGGCCTGCTGTTTGCAATTATCTAAAAGAAACTCTGGAAATTTTAGTGTTAAAAAGGTCTCTTTAATAAACCTGCACTCTTCTTCTAAGTATTTTGCACTACAAAATCACCACCGCTGACAAGGGAGGCGGAGTAGTGGTGATGACAGTTCAGACTACGAGAGGAAGATGAAATATCTGCTCAGTGATGTTAATACATATCGTGAAGTCTCCCAGGCAGAAGTAGACAACGAGACGAAGAACTTCGCATACAAGGTAAGAAAAATTCTCAAAAGTTCAGATGCAGGTAAAAAGCTCCTTCACTTATTGCCAAATCTCCCACGCACAGCTACGATGTATGGTCTGCCCAAAACACACAAAAATGATATTCCAATGAGACCTATAACATCAGGGATAGGGAGTGCTCCCCACAGATTAGCAGGTACGTTGGCCAGATATCTGTCCCCCCTCCTGGGAACCATCAGTGGAGCTCATCTCAGACACTCAGGGGACCTACTAGACAGAATTCGAGATATCTCCGCCAGAAACAAGAAGTTGGCCAGCCTGGACGTGAAAAGTCTCTTCACATGTGTCCCCTCGGATAAGGTAATACAGCTCCTTAGGGATAGAATCGAGAAGGAGAAAATCGACTTCCCCCTGCCCCCCAACCATTTTGTCGATTTGATCAAACTTTGTGTTGAATTTAATTATTTTAAATTCCAGGACAGTTTCTTCCACCAGAAATTTGGCATGGCCATGGGCTTTCCATTAAGTGCAGTCCTGGCTAATTTATTTATGGAATTTCTAGAAACAGGACCCTTTGCCAACATCGTTCCCGAGCATGTGACCTGGCTGCGATATGTGGACGATATCTTACTCGTCACACCCAGGCGTTTCAATCTTCAGCGCTTGCAGACGGCCTTAAACGAAGTGGAGCCCACCATTCAGTTTTCCCTAGAGGAAGAAATCCACGATTCTCTTCCTTTCCTGGACACACACATCTTTAAGTACGGTAACCAACTTGAATTCAAAGTGTATAGAAAGCCCACCAACAAAAATTATTTAATTCATTTCTACTCCCACCATGATATAAGGACCAAGAGAGGAGTAGTAATAGGTTTTTTCCTTAGGGCATTTAGGATATGTAGAGCAAAATACTTAGAAGAAGAGTGCAGGTTTATTAAAGAGACCTTTTTAACACTAAAATTTCCAGAGTTTCTTTTAGATAATTGCAAACAGCAGGCCGCTAAGATTCGGGAAAGCCGTAGGCAGCAGGACAGCACAACTAGACGTCTCGTGTTGCCAACCGGCGACGTTGCCACCAACCTGACACGTCTTTTAAGAACCACCAACTTGGAAATAGTGTGCCAGACAAGCAGAACAATAAAAGACATCACGAAGACGGAAACACACAACAACCAGACACCGGGCACCAAAGCCGGTGTTTATCGTATTCCGTGTTCAGGATGTGATAAAGTTTACATCGGAGAAACGTCACGCGACCTGAATACACGAATACGTGAACACCGTTACGACGTCAGGCATGATGTCACCACCAATGCATGTGTGACACATAGAAACAAGGAAAACCATCTTATGGACTGGAAGAATGCAGAGCTGCTGATGCGGGAACCAGACAAAATCCGCAGGAAGTGTTTAGAAGCAGCAATCATTCAAGGAACGAACACTATTGAACAAAACAGGGGCATGTTTAACATATCTCCTCACATTATTCCCCTAATACCCATGGCCAGCAAAATATTAAATATTTAAACCACCCTTTGTGGACATTTCGCCCACGGACGTTTGGGCCAGTATTCTCATCCTTTCCCAGTGTCCAATCCCCCCACCCTCCTCCTCCTCCTCCTCCTCCTCCTCCTCCTCTTCCTTCCCCCCCCCCCTTTTTCTCTCCCCGTTCCCTCCTTTCCCCTTATTTAATCTCAAGCATTTGTATCTCAACTTGTACTTGAAAAAGCTGTAATAAGCGAAACGTCGTACAAATAAAGGCTCCGTCCTCATATGGTGTTTATCTAGTCAATCTTGTCGGCAGACTGCCACTTTTAAGCACACAATATAAGTCTAATTATTTACCTGGGTCATCAATTTCTTCTTCTGTATGCTGTGGCTGACCTTGGCATCTATCTCTGTGAGATTTTAATCTTAAAACAATGACCTGTAGTTCTTGGCTGCAGTCTTTGCATTTAGCTCGGTACCCTTCGCCAGAAGTTGTTGGTAGTTTTTCCAAATAATTCCTGACAGGATAATTTTTTCTGCCTGAAGGAACAACTCTGCCAGGTCCAGAAGACATCCTTCCTGGTTGATTGCAAAACAGCAACTGACTCAGTGAGAAGCTGCTTACCTAGAACAAGTTTTAACAAGAATCTTGTTGAAACTTGTTGTGGGCTGCACAGTGATATATACATTACATGTAGGCTTATACCGTTCTTTGTATACTTGTGATAAGACTATATAACACTGCTCCTTATATTGATATGCTAAAAATATTCTTTAGCAATCAGGTCGCATATCAGATAGCAATCCCACAATATTTAAAATCTATAAAAAAAACTATTTAAATCAAATAAATCTGATTCAGATCAGAAAAATCGTTATATATATATATATATATATATATATATATATATATATATATATATATATAAAGAAAAAGAATCGCCAACCCTGGTGTCCACTAACCTCATGCAATAATACCTGTTAAGTCCTGCTAAAATTGGCATTTCAAAGCATAATAGTGCCTTAAAAATAGTTTCTTATTTCACTATAAAATTTTATATTAACTTATACTGCATTGAATAAGTCAATAATTGATATATTTGTCCTATATACAATGTTAGGTTTCTAGTTTTGATATATTTGTCCAATATAAAATGTTAGGTTACAAAGAAAGCAATGGCCTCCGTTAGCGGACCCAGGGATCCGGGTGCACAAATCCTGTGTAATAGTAGTCCTTGAGTATATATATATGTATATATATATATATATATGTGTGTGTATATATATATATATATATATATACATGTAGCATGGTCGCTAGCGTCTTGGCCTCGTGATTATCGACGCACGGGTCAGGGTTCGTATCCCATGGCGGAGCTTCTAAAAATGTTCAATATATATATATATATATATATATATATATATATATATATATATATATATATATATACATATATATATACATATATATGCATATATAAATATATATACTGTATATACACATATGTGTGTGTATGTGTATATATATAAATATATATATATATATATATATATATATATATATATATATATATATATATATATATATATAAGGCCATGCGCAGTTCAAACGAATGACAGAGTTCAGGCAGGATAGTCAAAATTTTCTTTAAATCTAAATGTTATTACTCTAACAAAATAACAAACATAGCATAAATGAACGTATAATAATAACAGCATATTACATAGGGCAAAAAATAATTTGATTATACTACCAATTTTTGTTGAGTGTGCTGTTATTTGCAACACGTAAGTCGGGGTGGGGGGGGGCGAAGACTTGATTATGGCGTAGACGTGTCTTGATACCAGTTGCTGCAGTCGCACCAAAGGACTTGGGGGACAAATAGGTGGTTTGAGGTGAACTATAATTCTGATAGAGGGCAGCTTCTGGTAGTTCTTCTGGTAGGAGAAGCTGCCGGTAGTCGGGAACAAGATAGTTAATGATGTCTCTTAAATAGAGAATATAACAGAGAGAGTTGTGTCGCTCGTAGTCAAGCAGCACTCTGGAGTGTTCGATCCAATTCGAAAAAAAAGAAGACTGAGTACTTTGCCTGGAGATTACGGGCTGTAGTTGTAGTCCAAAGGACTTGCTTAGCGGAGTTTTCGTAATCGACGAATGTAGAAGCAATTCTACGTGATTCAGATGGGCCCTGGGCTTCAGCTTCTTTTCTTGTCTTCTCTTTCTGCTTTGTTCTGTTTCTGTAGTCCCTCTCAGAATACCTCTGCTTCTCTCCTCTATTGACGCTGTCTGGGTCGTTCTCTGCATCGCTTTTTATATACCCCGTGAATGAGAGCCGACGTTTCAAAACATGGGAAAACGCCCGTAAAGCGGTAGTTTAAAGATCTTCAGCCATTGGGAAAACAGAATCAACTTTTTCCGCCAAATTATGATACGTTTATCATACTGATGTCCTTTCATAATACGTAATGCGCACGCTCCAATAGACTGGTATTGCGCAATGTTTAAAAATGTCAAGATATATATATATATATATATATATACTGTATATACTGTATATATATATATATATATATATATATACACGTTATTAAACATAATACAATATAGAATATAAAGTACATATCATATTTACACAAGACGTGCCTTAGAATTATAAACAAGAGACTTTATTCACACAAGGGCTTTAGACAGCGCAATCACTATTCTACTCACGGTAAGGACGTGAGTAGGGAATCGGGAATCGGCAAGGACGTTATCTGATCCTTTTACATGGTACATGGTGAGATTGTAGGATTGTAATAGGAGACTCCATCTGGTGAGTCTTTGGTTAGATTTATAAACAGAGAGCTTGTTTCAGGAAAATAAAGGATTGTGGTCAATATAGAAATAAATAAGAAGGATATAAATATGGTTCAAATGCTGTAGTGCTGTCAAAACTGCCAAACATTCTTT
>NC_134811.1:44800325-44802825 GCF_046742065.1 Oratosquilla oratoria | reverse complement strand
ATGGTACAGACCCCCGACCGACAACATTCAAACAGGACATAAGATCACTGTATTTTACAAGAGCACTATGTCCTCCCATTATAGAGCAGACGAAGACGCCATCAGGAAGATCATCGGAAAAACGTCAGACCCTCCAACAGTGACGACAAAATCCACCTAAACATTTGGTACCAGAATAGGAAAACGTCCCACCTCTTCCTTAAGAATAGCCCTAGCCAGCGAACCCCGGTATTGCAACGTAGCCACCTTGTGTACGAGTACACATGTAAAAAAGGGAACTGTGAAACCCTTAATGAAAAGTACATAGGGTCGACTACAACAAAATTATCAAGACGCCTCACCCTTCACCTCTCTAATGGAGCCATAAAACAACATCACATTGACACACATCAATCCCCAGTCACAAGGAAGGATCTGGAAGAAGGAACCATCATTCTACAAAAGGAATCAAACTACAGACGCCTTCTCATCTTAGAAGCACTTCACATTAAAAGACAAAACCTCACCATGAACAAACAAAATCCCGACCAATTTACAATTCCAACTTCTAAGTATATAGATCACAGGCATAGGTTCACCGTTGACCCAGTGGGCGGAACATCAGATCCTGTCTCCTGAGTGACTGTCTGATTTCCCGTCTCTCCTAGTGACTGTCCGATTTCCCGTCTCTCCTAGTGACTGTCCGATTTCCCGTCTCTCCTAGTGACTGTCTGATTGCCCGTCTCTCCTAGTGACTGTTAGATTTCCCGTCTCTCCTAATGTTCCATATGTTCTTTGTATATATTGTCACCTTTACTATTTGTATTCAATTTGTACTGAAGATGCCTAAAGTTAGGCGAAAGCTCTACTAGTAAAATTAAGAAGTTAGTATTGTCTTTACATTCATTCCAAATGAAGTTTGGACACATAATAAGACAACTCAACGATATTCAACGTTCAAGTATTAGAAAAGTTGAACATGTCAGCAAGAAACTCGTGAATGCAGAAGCTGCTGCAAAGTTTAATCATATCTGCCTGAAAGAGGACCTGCTACCCTACTATTGTAATATGTACATACATATATATATATATATATATATATATATGTGTGTGTGTGTGTGTGTGTGTGTGTGTGTGTGTGTGTGTGTGTGTGTGTGTGTGTGTGTGTGTGTGTGTGTGTGTGTGTGTGTGTGTGTGTGTGTGTGTGTGTAAATATATATATATATATGTATATATATATATATATATATATATATATATATATATATATATATATACATATATATTTTAACCGCAAATCACTTTTAATTCCATGTCATCGCAGTCGAGACTGAGAATCGCTCGATGGAGGCATCCGTTGGAAATTGAAACGTGGACGAGCCGAGGATTCGAACTCAGTTCACCCGTCACTATAACTTTGTTACTGGTTAGCTGTGTTCGAATACTCGGCTCGTCCACGTTTGAATTTCCAGCGGATGCGTCCATCGAGCAATTCTCAGTATATATATATATATTGTAACGTAATATTAGATATTACGTCATATGTGTGATTATGTTATAGAATTGTGTTCCTTTGTATTACATAACTATGCTCATATTTCTTGTCTATGTATGTATTGTAACAATGTTAAGCAGTAACGCCCGTCCACTATATGTAATCTTGCCTACGTGCGGAGAGAGGTGCGCACTCTTGTAGAACAAACAGACAAGCGAAATCCTGAATAGTTCGGAGCGCACAGATTTGACAGTTACTAAATAAATAGATTGTTCAAGCGAGTCGAGGGTCCTAAAACGACCCATGTTGACGTGTGTTAACTTACCCTCCTCCTCACCCGCACACTCACCCGGAAGTATTCCGCTTCCGGTCCAATGGTATATAAGCGGTTGAATTCGCTCACTCGTTGTCATTTTCCCACATATTGATCTCTTGATAAAAACTAGAAGGTTTAGATTCATGAGACGATTGGTGTGAAGTGATCACCCTTTTTGCCTACATTACGTGTCTGATATACATTGCATTACTTTACTTATATTTGTACTTATTACTTATTCTGATGCATGTTCCTGATCTCTTTGTACTTAGATAGTACCATATTGTATACTTATCTTGTGTTTCTTATTTGAACGATAATTTCCATATTCTTATAATCATGTAACGGTCCCATTGACCCTACTGCCCATTCTCTTTTGTGTTGATTGCCTGTAAATATTTTCCATTAATAATTTCGTTTACTAGTTTTATCGCTAGTTTAACATTCCTTTCCTGGAATCTTCTTTGTTACCTTTACTTCTAGTCTTACGAATTATCTAGGCCCTGACCAGATAGTTCAGTCCTACAGTGGCTTCTAGAAGTGAGCTGGTTCTTAAGCACTTAGACGTTATACGTAACGTATCTTCACATACCAGCCGCCCGTAACAATATATGTATATATGTATATATATATGTATATATATGTATATATATGTATATATATATATGTATATATATATATATGTATATATATATGGACTATATTATGAC
>NC_134811.1:44735267-44799825 GCF_046742065.1 Oratosquilla oratoria | reverse complement strand
CGAACAAATCATCCGTGACAGACCTTCACTCCTCGGTTTCTTTAGCAGGAAACTCTCCAAGGTTGACTCAACTACAGCACCTTTGATAGAGAGCTCCTCGCCATCCACCACGCCGTCCGCCAATTTCGCCATTCCCTCGAGGGTTCCTCATTTATCATCAACCATCAACCATCAACCTCTTGTGCACACCTTCACGCAACAACAGGACGCTTGGTCTGCCAGACAGCGCCGCCACCTCTTTGCCAACGCCGAGTTCAATTGCACCATAAGGCACTTCCCCGGTACAAAGAATCCCGTCGCAGAGAGCAACGGGAGGATCCTGAAGCACTTGCCTACAGGACATCCATCACATCCCTTAAGTGGTAAGACGTTCCTTTTCACGACAACTACACCATCCTCTGTGACATCAGTACCCGCCGCCCATGACCCCTCATCCCGGCCGCCTTCCGACGTCAAGTGTTCAATTTAATACATGGCCTGTCTCACCCTCAGGGTGCGCCACTGCGAAGCTCCTGAAGCAGAAATTCATCTGGCACAGCATATCCAAGGACGCAAAGGAGTGGGCCAGATCCTGTGTTGCCTGCCAGCGAAGCAAAATTAATCGCCACACTGAATTAGGCATCGAATAATTCCGTCAGTCCCGACGACGCTTCGCACATGTTCATGTCGACATCGTCGGCCCACTTCCCCCGTCGAAAGGCCATCGTTACTTCTTCACCGCCATTGATAGATCGACCCGCTGGTTGGAGGCCATCCCCATGAAAGATAGTATCCCCTCATCCTGCACTACAGCCTTTCTAAGTGGATAGATTGTCAGATTTGGCCTCCCAGAACACGTCACCTCCGACCGAGGAACTTGCTTCACGTCGCGGCTGTGGCACTCCCTCGCTGAACTCTCAAAGCATCCCTTATGGCACGCTGCAACAACGGCTCCTGGCTACCCCAACTACCATGGATACTCCTTGACCTTCGCACAGCCATCAAGGACGACCTCAACATCCTCGGCTAAACCCTCGTCGTGCCCGCAGAATTCTTCCCCCCACAGGATTCTCTCGAGAGCCTGCAGCAGCTGCAACGCACTGTCGTGAAATTTGCCCCATGTGTGCCGACACATCAACGGGAGGTGAAGGAATACTTCCCAAAACACCTCCACATCTTGACGCACGTTTTCCTGAGGACGGATGTTCACACCTCACCACTCACCCGTCCCTAAACTGGCCCTCATCCTGTCCTTGAACGTAAGGACAAGACCTTCCGCATTTCCATCTCCGGCAATCCAAAATGGGTTTTCAACGACCACCTATTATCGGCATATCTCGACACTCCGCCCACCAAATTCTCACGTGCAGGAACGCCCTCTGAAGGGGAATATTGTACACACCACGATGATCACGTAGCATGGAACGTGCATGATGTCGCCCACGACCAGATACTTCTCTGCCAGTGCGACCCTACTTGAACCGACCTAACCTAACCCAGTGCAATTACGTAGTTACGCACCACGGGTGACTACCCACGCGGTATATATAGCGTCATCCGCCGCATGTACACTCAGTTCACTCGTACCTTACAATAAAGGAGACGAACTCATCGTAGAATGGACGACAGACGACCGGACGAGCCGTGGGTTACGGTCCCTTATTTGAAAGGGGCTTCTGAGGTATTAACACGACGGTAATGTGTTTCTTGGTGTGCTTTGCATTATTACATTCTTATCTATGTAATTTTTTATCCATGTAATTTTATTTATGTAAATTATTTACGGTAAGGGACGGTTTGGCTTCACTTTAAGGTTACAATTTCTGGGATCTGTGATAGTGCATGCTTCACGTGACTTTTGTTCCGCGTGGCGAGTTGTAGTTTATCGTATTGTTGTGGCACGTCACAGCGTGCAGCTTTTACACCCAATCTTGGGGGACATTTTTCACAATGCATTTTGTTTTCTTATTTATTTTAATGTGAACTCCTTTTTGCATGTTTATTATATTGATGGATTATACGTTCTTCTTCTTGTTCCAATTTCTTTGTTCTGTGACAATGCATGCTACGCGGGACATTTGTTCCACGGGGTGCATTGTGGTGCGGCCCATCGGCAGCGGGTTGAGTTCTTACAGCCTTCACTGTATTTTCTTTATTTTTTTTATAGTAAACTCTGTGAATATTTTTAAGGAAGTATTGCACATTTTGTATTATAGTTTTATTTATATTTTTGTTTTGTTTCTCATTTGTATTTTTGATATATTCTACCTGTGTTGGAATATAACGGTTGTTGGGAAGACCTGTCCCAGTGTACCAGGTATCCCCTATTTATGTACATTTCCTATTGCTACCACTGTATTACCCTGAAGACGAACCCCGGACAGGGTTTGAAACGTCGGAATAAATTGACAAACGCCGAGTCCAGCGTATACTTTCTTCCATAAAAATGGTTCCTGGACTCCAGCTGTTTACGAATATATATATATACATACATACATATACACATATAAAATCAGCCATCCCGAGTCCACTGATGAACAAAGGTCTCCATAGCATTCCATGATTCACGCAACCGCGCCAATCTCTGCCACATCACTCCTGCTAAGTTCTCTATCTCGTCTCTCCACCTTCTATCTGGTCTCCCTCTTCCACGCTTCCTATCTTCATTCTCCTCTGTGCAGTCCTTATTTTTGTTTCCATCGCATTCGTTAGTTTCCAAGTCTCTCACCCGTAGATTATTGCTGGCAGAATGCATTTACTTTACGTTTCAAACATAAAGGTAGAGAGCCTCTCAGGATTTTATTATACTTACCAAACAGTTTCCAACCAATTGTAATACGTCTTTTTATTTTATTACTATGACCTTTTTGTCACTTTCACCATCTGGCCTAAATATACTCCTCAACTTCTTCAATACTCTCACCATGGACTATAATCTCTTTACTTTGAATTTTCGTGTTGAACATTACTCTGGTTCTACTCTTATTCATTTTTAAACCTACTTTGATACTTTTTTTGTTCAGATTACTCAGCATATCTTGCAAGTTCTCTGCCTTCTCTGAAATAAGAATAATATCATTTGCAAATCTTAGGTGGTTCAAATATTCGCCTTTAATCTTCAAACCTTTCTCTTCCCAACTCAACCTTTTGGAAATCTCTTCCAAACAATTTGTAAATAATTTGGGTGAAATAGGATTACCTTTCCGTACTCCTTTCTCGATCTTGATCTTTTCTGTATCTTTATGAAGTCGAATTATAGCGGTAGCTTTTGCATAATTTTTATAAAATCCTTACAATCAGTTCGTTTGTACCCTGCTTGCGTAACGAGTTTAGTAGTGCTATTATTCTACCTAGTCAAAGGCCTTCTCGTAATGAACAAAAGCCAAAAAGAAAGGTTTATTGTATTTTATCGTTTTTTCGATTAGATGGTTCATCGCCTCTACATGGTCTAGAGTTGAATATCCGATCCTAAGGTCTGCTTATTCTCTCGGTTGGTTTCCATCTAAAACTTGGTTTAGTCTATTTGTAGGGATCTTAGAGAATATTTTATACATTTGATAGCAAGCTAATCGGTCGATAGTTACCAAGGTCCTTCTGGTCTCCTTTTTTATGAAGCAAGATTACTATAGCATTGCACCACGTTTTAGGAACGTTTTCTTCAGGTAAGCACTTGGTGTACAACTGAGCTAACCTAATATGAAATTCTTTCCCTGCGTCTTTCAACAGATCTATTGATATACTATCTTCCCCTGGTGCTTTTCCTCGTTTCATATTTTTAGAGTAAATTCTGTTCCTTCCTTTGTAATCTTTGGTACATTACTAACGTCTATAGATGAATTTACTGACTCAACTACAGTCTTCGGCGAGTAAAGCTCTTGATAGAATTCTTCTACTCTTTTTACCATTCTGTCTCTGCAGTTAATGATTTCTCCATTTGTATCTTTCAAATATATAATTTGCTGTCTTCCTAAAACATGTCTGCGCCCGGCCCCTTTAATACTTTTACCTTTTCAAATAGTTTCTTCTATTTCATCCATGTTTCTCTTTCTTTTCTCTGATTTTTGCCTTTTGTTGATAAGCTTGTTTAGTTCTACCCTTTCTATTTCGTCTTTCCTACTTTTAATCTCCATAGTCCTTCTTTTAATCAGGTCTTTTGTAGCTTTAGAGTATTTATTTTATTTAATACTTTTTGTACTTTCTACTTTCTCTGCCTATTTTCTAATGATATTCACTAAATTCAAATTCATATCTTTCATGGTGTCCTCGTTGAATCTTAGAGCTTCGAATCTATCTTTAATTTCTAACTGAAATTTCTTATTATGATCCTTAACCTTTGCAAGGCTGATTTTCTTTCTTAAAACTAGTTTATTTCCCTCGGCTCTGAAATTGAATTTAGCTGTGCAACCTACCATTCTATGGTCACTAACTATATTAATTTTATTCATCACCGTAACATTGCTAACGGTCTTGCTCTCATCTCCTTATATGAAGTCTACTTCGTTCTTTGTTGTTCCATTTGGATTCCTCTAGGTCCATTCACGGCCTACACACTTTTGGAAGAAAGTGTTCATTATCCTCATGTTGTACAGTAGTTCTCCGCAAAATTTACTAACATCTCGCCTCTGTCATTCTTTCACCTACTCATCTCCGATCTTCTTCCCCACATTAGCATTAAGATCGCCTATTACCAACGTGTACTTACTTTTTTTTTATCTATTATCAGACTTAAATCGTCATAGGACTCAATTTCATCATCTGAATTCCGTGATGGCTAATTATGCATTTATTATTTTCTTAAAGTTATTTACCATATACATTACTAGGGATTTATCTTCTTTTGAAAGGTTTATGATTTCTTTATAGGTAATCATGTTTGCTATATCGTGATTTCTGGCTCAAGACCCTTTTTAAGTAGGTTTGTGGATATTCTATCTGGTCAGGATAAGAACTGTACCGGTGAATTGTAAAATGATATTACATTTTAACTTAAGATTCCATACTTCATTTCACTGTGGGAGGTTACCGGTTACCTGGGAAAGGTTACCTGGTAACTCAGGTAGTGATGAAATGCCATGTGCAAGGGAGAGCCTCCGGCTTCTTGTTGTGACAAAATGTTGTATGCTTGGTATTGTGGCTTTTGTCTAGCACTGAAATTTGTGGTGTTATGTCTCATGCTTGGCTTTGTGACAGATTGTCTCATGTTTGGTAGGAGCCTAAGGTCATTTGGTTATATTTCCTGTATCTAAGTATTTTCTTCTAGGATGTTTTTTGTTAGTATTATGCCACGGAATTCTTTTGTGCTGTTTTAAGGTGTTCCTAATATCAGGTGGTATGAAAGGCCACTGGATAACCCATTGTCGTCATGCTAATAATGGTGGAAGGGAAGGCTTCACAATTCCCTCGTGGACATGTAAACTTGTAGATGACATGTGATTTCTAAAGTTCCTTTCTTTCTTAATAGGGGCTGTTTTAAGTAGGATGTGACCGGTCTTCCTTGTCTTATAAATAATCACCATGTTAAGTATTTTCTCTGGTTTAATTGGATTAATGTTCCTCTTTATAATCGGTTTCATTATACCTCCAACTTCTTTCTGGGCTGATGAAAAAGTAGATTTATAAAAGATCGTAATTCTCTCCTTATTTTGATTATTGTTATAATCTTTGTACCAGGTAACCTTTCCCAGGTAAGCGGTAACCTCTAACAGTGAAAATGCAAGTATGGAAACGTATATATAAAATATAATATCATTACACAATTCACCGGAACAATCCTAATCCTGACCAGATAGAATATCCCCAAAGCTACTGAAGAAGGATCTTGAATCAGAAATCGCGATATAACAAACATGACTACCTATAGTGAATACAGGCGGAGGGGAAGGCTTCACAATTCCCTCGTACATATCTAAACTTATAGATAGCATGTGATTTCTGAAGTTCCTTTCTTAATAGGGGCAGTTTTTAAGTAGGAGGTGGCTGGTCTTCCTCGCCTTATAAATAATCACAAAGTTAAGCATTTTCTCTGGGTTAACTGGTTTAATGTTCCTCTTTATAATACATATATATATATATATTTGTGTGTGTGTGTGTGTGTGTGTGTGTGTGTGTGTGTGTGTGTGTGTGTGTGTGTGTGTGTGTGTGTGTGTGTGTGTGTGTGTGTGTGTGTGTGTGTGTGTGTGTGTGTGTTTGTGTGTGTGTGTGTGTGTGTGTGTGTGTGTGTGTGTGTGTGTGTGTGTGTGTGTGTGTGTGTGTGTGTGTGTGTGTGTACATATATGTATATATATATATGTATATATATATATATGTATATATATATGTATATATATATACATATATATATGTATATATATACACACAGGGGGGATTCCAAATAACCGACCTTGGTCGGCCCTATAGTCGGTCGTATGTCTTCAAAAGTCGGATGTTTTGATTGTTGTCTGGACGGGCTCTGAGAAAATGCTAATAAATGTAATAATAAATAATAAAAGTATACAAATAATTTCTAAAGTTCTTCTTACCCTTAAATGTATTATGGCTCCTCTCAAGAACTTGAAAACCCTTGTAGATCAACAGGAACACTTATAACTAGTAGTAGTTGATAGAAGAATCATCCGAGACTTCAGTAGGTGTTGAAGATGTTGTAGGCTGAAGCAAGACAACGTCTGGCATTGGAGAAGGGTTATCAGGAACATTCTTGTGAGACAGGTCTAGCAACTCCTCCTCCAAAGCAGTGTCAGCAGAAACATCAGGAGTTGGAGTAGGAGTAGGAGTTGGTCTTGGTGTTGGGATTGGTGTACGACCTTGTTTAGTTGCTCTCTTGAATGTTTCCTGCAGAGTCAACTGTTTTGATGCAGCTCTTCTATAACATAGGAAATTGGAGTGCAGCTTGTACTGATTCATAACATTCAGAGTTGTAAATTCGTTTCTTGACTTCATGAAAGTTATGAATGTTTCTAAGCCTTTTTGTGCTTCATCCTAAGAAACTTTTTCTGTTCCAACATCTTCCTCATCATCTTCACTGTCACTTGCATTTTTGGTGGCTGTTTGGTCAGGGTTGGTTACAGTTTCAATAACTTCCTAATCGGTCAAAATTTGAGTTGTAGGTGCATGCACATCATAGTCCAGCCATGTCTCCAAGTCTTCTATTTCAATTGTGTCTGTTTGTAGAGTTTCCTTAACTTCAGGAGAAAGAGCTGACTTTACATAATCCAGAAGTTCCCTCGTAAATGCTTTCTTCTGGTTGTCCTTCTTGGTAGCAAAGCCTTCAATTGTAAGGGTGACCTTTCTTGTGTTTTTATGTATATTTCCCGTTGTGTTTATTTATTAACATATATATATGATTATTAATGTATATATATACATATATATATATATATATATACATATATATATATATATATATATTTTTTTTTTTTTTTTTTTTTTTTTTTTTAATCGAACCATGCAACCGGGTATGTTTCCCCGCGAATTTTGGCGTGCACCAGCGACGCCAGTCTCTTGCTCATCTTGGAAGTGTAAGCACGTCAGTTAGTGCTTGGATAAACTTAATTAAAAAATATATATTTTGTGTGTCATTTAAGCCACCCGTACACAATTCTTCTTCCTCAACGTTCATTTCAAACATAGAAGATGGCCATAATTTTCTCCAAGCTTTCTGTACCATAGAAGCCTTCACCTCCTCCCAACCTTTAGCCAGGTACCAAGTTGCAATCTTGATGTTGAAGGTTGCATGAAACTCCTTCAGTGTCCCATCATGTGCATAAAACCTTCTCATGGAACCCTTTTGGTAGTGGGACTTCAAATTTTCAATCACTCCTTGATCCATCGGCTGAATCAGTGCTGTGGTGCTAGGCAGGAGGAAGGCTGCAAAAATTTTGCCATTCTGAAGGTCTTCTAGCTTGGGGTGAGCATAGCAGTTATCCAACATTAGGACGGCCTTGCTGCCCTCTGGCAGTCCAATTTTCCTGAAGTGACCTTTCACTGAAGGCACAAAATTGTTATCAAACCATTATTGGAAAATGTTTTTTATCATCTATGCACTTTTTTGGGCTCTTTAAATTACAGGGAGATACATGGCCCCTTTACAAGTCCCTAGGGTGCATGAACTTTCCAATGACAAGCAACTTCAGGCGATGTGTTCCTGCGGCGTTGGCGCAACACAACACAGTTAACCTTTCTTTCGACTGCTTATCCCCAGTAGCGTCTGTCTCACCACCATGCGCTAGAGTTGAGGAGGGTAACATATGCCAAAACAGTCTTGTTTCATCAGCATTGTAGATTTTTCCAGCACTTAACTGATGCTCCTGTACCAACTGAGCAAATTTTTCAATGTACGCATCAGCACCTTCACAGTCAGCAGATTTTTTTTCACCAGCAATCACATGCTTTCTGATACCGTGGCGAAGCTTGAAGTTACTTAGCCACCCATCTGAGAAGTTACACGGTTCACTGATATTCATTTTCTGGTGAAATACCTTGGCTTTTTCAACAATCAAATATCCATGCACAGGTTTTCCTGTACCGTCATTCCGCATCGTTTTGTATCACTCCCACAAAGACTCGTCCAGTACTTCCAGCTTAGGCTTGCTTAAAGTTTTCCGCCTTAATAAACACCTGTTAGATTCTTGGGCAGTATAAAACTTAAACAAGTTATCCTTTGCTTTCAAAATGTCCACCACTGTTGTCTTGCCAATGTTATATTCCCGACATATTTCTTGTCTAGGAACACCTCTTTCTACCTTTCTAATTATGCCCACTTTCTGTTTGTTCAGCACAACACGCTTTCGTTTTCCACTCGTCGATGCAGTCATTTTCACTCAATCTCAAGGCGAAAAAAACACCAGTATGGTTTGGTTTGGTTTTTGGACCTAACCGGGTGTTTCGCCCGTTTCCCACCATTTCACACCCGTGAGCCTCCCAGGATTTGAACCTGTACATCCCGTACGCTACGCGAGTGCCCTACAAGTCGGCTATGGAGGCCCAAACCACCAGTACCACCACCGCTTGTTGTCATAAAAGCCCGCCACACATGTGCTACTGATTCGCCACCACGCCGCTACAAAAGAAACAAGTATACACTACGTATTAACATGAAATACGTTTAACCGTTAAATTCAATCTACTGTAATTAATTATACTAGATTTGTTTTTTACAATATAAATATAATAGAGATAGTACAATAAATAATATGTATTGTTATATGATGTTTTGAACGATGGTGCAGGACTGTCTGTTTTGCTCTGTTTTGGTGCTTACCGATTAGGTCGGATGTCTGGAAGAATTTAAGAATTTAGCCGACTTTGGACATAGAAGAAAAAGTCGGATGTCTGGACAAGCCGGTTCCGTGGAGGTAGGTTATTTGGAATCCTCCTGTATATATATATATATATATATATATATATGTATATATATATATACACATATACATATATATATATGTATACACATATATATATGTATATATATATGTGTGTGTGTGTGTGTGTGTGTGTGTGTGTGTGTGTGTGTGTGTGTGTGTGTGTGTGTGTGTGTGTGTGTGTGTGTGTGTGTGTGTGTGTGTGTGTGTGTGTGTGTTTATAGTATATTTTATCAGATAAAGAATTGCCCATGGGGATGTAAAGAACGTATGCAAGAGATGACAGAATTCTAGTCATAGTGTATGATATACCATTACGAACACCCAACTTGAAATCTTATTATATCAGAATTTCTCGAATATATAATTCACTGTTGTTGTATCAGTACAAGTTGCTTACAAAATAAATCAGAGAAATATGTTGAATATTTAATAAAGAATATGTATTTGAATAGTTTTTATATACTCAGGGTTACAATGATACAATGTACAAGAATGAGAAAAATGAAGAACAAACCTCGACATGAACTGGTTAGGAGACTATCAGTTGTCACATAGCAACCATCATGATTGTGAATCTCATTCGTGCAATAGCAAAAAGTACCTCACACTTCTACAGGGGAAATCTACCTGAACTGATTTTTTCTGTCAAGTTCGAATGGCTTGTTGATTGAATTCTCCCTTGTTTGAAAAGAAAAATGAGATTGCTTAATTAGCGTGGGGTAGATCTCCATTTTTTACTTGGCGGGTGCTGTAAACACGCAAGCTAAATCATGGTAGTTGGTAAAAAGTACAGCATTTTTCTTTTGTTGTCTTTTCTTCTAGTGATTAGATCTAGGGCAGTCATTATCATAAGAGGCGAGGAAAATGGTCCCATTATTTATCTATATACGGTATATAAGCTAACGGCTTTACATTTATCAGATGTGTACTGAATTGTTCTTGAAATGATAGAAGAAAATACGGAGTATATGTGTATATGTGTACATGTAAATGTATTTGTGTGTATGTGTGTATCTGTGTGCATCTGTACACCTATATGTCTATCTGTGCATCTGTGTATATATTTGTATATGTATACATTTGTGTATATACGTGACTAATGTGAAATTGTGCATACCTGAGTAATTGGCAAGTAGCTTCTCCTGAATTTCTATTCTATTGAACAGACCTGAAACTTACATATTGCTTAAACTTTCCTTTTTTTAAGGGACTGGGGACCTGTATGGAGTTGATCTCCATAATTGTTGTCAATGTTTTGCGAATTATGAATATAAATTACTCTATCTAGGTAGAGCATGAGGGATTCTATGAAGCGTCGGTTCCTGGGGAAAGACACTTTGTGGGGTTCTCAGGATGTTGTCAGAAACTAATTCCAATGTGTATTTTTCTCTTTTTTTATCAATGAATGGTAGCTCTTTTCTTATATTAATTGTTTCTCATATAAACAAGTTATTTTTGCTGTGGATGTGGTATTAAGTTCCTATTTACTCAGTTATTTATTGTCAGGTGACATCTGTAATTTGGAAAGTTTTCGTATGCTGTTTGATGGGTCCATTTTGAAGATGTACTGTTAATTTTCCAGAAATGGTTTGTGTGGTTGGTCCAATGTAATTTACATTATCAAGATGTTCGCACCCTTGTTTGTATCTATGTGTACCCGGGTGCATATATATGTACTTGTATGTGCTTGTGTATATCTGTACGAACATATATGTATATTTGTATTGATGTAGATCTGTTTACGTGAATACGTTTCTCTAAGAGGTGTCCGGACTCGAACCGGGTGCTAAGGTACGTGATTCATCTAAAATCACCCATTGTATGTGTGCAGTTGTGTGTATTCCATTGTATTTGTATATGTACGCGTGTACCTGTGTGTGTATGTGTCTGTCAGTAAATATTTATATATGTATCCTCCTTATGTATATAACTATAATTAAAGTGAACTACGTGAACTACTTAAATGAGAGAGAAAATGAGAAGTAATACAAGAAGAAGCTAAGAGAGGATTGGGAGGGACTGAATGATGGAGTAGAACTAGGAGTGGATGAGGAATGGGGATGTTTCAAAAAGGGAGTCACAAGGTTTGCAAAGATGGTGTGTGGAACAAGGACGAGAGGAAATAGAAGGAAAAGTAATGAGTGGTTGGATGAGGCAGCAAAGAATGGTGTAGAAGAGAGGAAGCGAGCTTTCACAGATTGGTTACAAAATAGGACGAGGGAGTCATATGAGAGGTACAAAGAAAACAGAAGAGAAGTAAAGCATAAAATAAATGAGGCAAATAGGAGAATAGATGTGAAGAGGGGTAAGAGTATGAAAGAAAATTTTGTAAGTAATAAAAAGATGTTTTGGAAAGAAATTATGAGAGGAAGAGGAGACGAATCAAGCAGAGAATAAAAGGTAAAAGGTGCAGATGGAGACATGATAATGGAGGAGAAAGCAGTAAGCGGAAGATGGGCAGAGTATTTTAGAGAGTTGCTAAATGTGAAAGAGGATAGGGAGGGAAAGGTAGTTGCAGTGGGAGGCGCTAAGAAAATAGCATTGATGAGTGAGGAAAATGGAGGAAAAATGAGGAGAGATGAGGTGAAGGCAGTTGTTATGACGATGAGAGCAGGTAAGGCACCTGGGTTGGATGGGTGTCACGCAGAATGTCTAAAAAAGGATGTACAGTAATGGTGGACTGGCTGGTGAGGTTATTAATTTTTTTGTTTATGAGAGGGTAGAGTGCCGGAGGACTGGAGGAGTGCCTGTATAGTTCTACTTTACAAGGGAAAAGGGGATAAGTGTAAATGTAGTAGTTTCAGAGAGACCAGTTTGTTAATTGTAGTCTGGAAGGCTTATAGGAGGGCCTTAGTTGAGAGGATTAGAAGAGGAACAGAGGGAGTAAATGGTGAAGAACAGTGTGGGTTTAAGACAGGTAGAGGTAAAAGTGGGGTGGCGCGAGAGATAAGCCAGTTCTTTTTTGCTGACGACAGTGCGCTTGTAGCAGGATCAGGGTAAGGATTGAGGAAGTTAGTGACAGAGTTTGGGAGGGTGTGCGAAAGAAGGAAGTTGAAGATAAATGTGGGCAAAAGTAAGATGATGAAATGTACAAAGGGAGAAAGTGGCAGCAGACTGGAAATGAGTATTAAGGGGGAGAGACTGGAGGAAGTACATAGTTTTAGATACTTAGATGCGAATGTGGCAGGAAGGAAAGGAGTGGAGGTGGAGGTAGAATGTAGATTGAGAGAAGCAAGTAAATGCTTTGGGGGATTAAAAAGTGTAATTAGAAATGGACATTTGGGAATGGATACCAAGAGGAAATTGTATAAAGTAGTGATTGTGCCGACAGTAATGTATGGAACAGAAACATGGAACATAAGAGAGGAAGAGAGGAGGAGTTTTAATGTGTTTTAGATGAGGTGCCTGAGGTGCATGATAGGGGTTACTAGGCTGGATAGAATAAGAAACGAGGAGGTAAGGAAAGCGAGTTGGGAGATAGGGTTGATGAAAGAGTATTGGAAAGAATGAGTGAAGAAAGATTAGTAAAAGAGGTGTGGAAGGCAGAGGTGGAAGGAGTGAACATGAGAGGGGAGGACCAAGGACAAGATGAATGGATGGGGTAAAAGTGGCATTAGGAAGGAGGGGAAGGCTTGTGAAGGAAGGACGGGAGAGGACAGAAGATAAGGGTGAGTACAGAATGGTTGTGTATGGATGATGCTGTGTGATGCATGAGGGGGAGTGGTATGGGAATGGGGGTTGAGGGAGTATGCATGATAAATAAATTGGCGAAGCCCGAAGGAATTTCTCCCCATCCTCTCCACTTCTGCATGAAGGTACGGAGAGGGAGGGTCGCCGATTTAATGAAGCGGTTTTGCTGTAGATGTATTGTGTCTTGCGACACTGCTGACCCAGGGAAATGGACGGGATGCAGGGATGACCAGTCATCCAGGAGGAGCCAAGAAAAGTGGGAGGGAGGGGGTGGATGGGGGTGGAGAGTGTGGGGATGAAATAGGTGGGAATGGTTTTTATGCCTTTGTTTTTTTGGCTACCTCCATTGTAAGAGGAAAAGCTTTTGGTATATGTATATCTATGTATGTATATAACTAAAAATCGTTACTTGGTTCCTTGTAGGACCTAAAACTCTATTCAAATCCATCTATTTGTGTGTGTATATGTATATGTGTGTAAATATTTATACAAATCCTCCTTATGTATATAACTAAACATTATTACTCGCTTCCTTGTAGGATCCAATACTCTATTTGAACCCCTTCTGTCGTTGATGTTGCCTAAAAACAGGATCAATATTCCGGCCGGGACAATTTTCATACCATATACTTGAATGCCTCTGCCTCGGCAACAAGGCAATGATGATACAGGGAGGGAGTGGGAGGATGAGGTGAGGACGAAGGAGAAGGTGGTAGTGGAGAGAGAGGCGGAGATGGATGCGGAAATAGGGATGGAGGTGATAGGGTGAAGGGTGAAGAGTGGAGGTGGAGGTGAAGTCGGATATAGAGGTGGAAGTACAATGGAGGTGATGGGGTGAAAGGTGGAGGTGGGGTGGAAGTGGAGGTGGAGATGGAGGTGGAGGTGGTGACGGAGGTGAAAGAAAAGATGGAGATGGAGCTGGAGGTGGAGATGAAAGTGAAAGTAAGGATGGAGGTGATGGGTGAAGGGTGGAGGTGGAGGTGGAGATAAGGATTGAGGTGATTGATGAAGGGGGAAGATGGGGTGGTGGTGGAGGTGAAAGTGGAGGTGGAAGTGGGGGTGAAGATGGAGGTGGAGATGGAGGTGGCGGTGGAGGTGGAAGTGGAGGTGGAGGTCGAGGTGTGAATGAAGATGGAGGTGGAGGTGGAGGCGGAGTTGAAATTGTAAGTAAGGATGAGATGATGAGGTGATGTGGTGAGTGGTGGAGGTGAAAGCGGAAGTGGAGGTGAAGGAGGTGGGTGTGGTAATGGAGGTAGGTGGGAGTGGAGGAGGGAAGTAAAGGTAGGGTGTAGGTGGAGGAGGAGGTGGAGATGGAGGTGTAGGTGAAAGTGGAGTTTGAGGTGGAATAATATCTCGTCAGCATTAACAAGTGTTTCTATCTCTCGTGACAATATCGCGCAGGAGTTATAAAGGTGATGAAGAAGAATAGAGCAGCAGCAGACTAGAGTTATAATGTAAGATGTTTGTGATAACCATCCTCTTTCGAGTGGAGATTAGTTTCCAATCATGAAACAATATTGGGTGATTTGATTCGTAGGAATATCACTAAAATCATTAAGAGATTGAGTGTATAAAACATGCAGTCAGTATTTTGTAAGGGGTGTATAATGCAGCGATATAAAGGAGACAGGGAGAGAGAAAGAGAGAGAGGTAGAGAATGAGAGAAACACACATTCACGCACACATACATACATATACTCGAATACACACAAATTCAAAGAGGCACGTATACACATACACAAACGCGCGCGCGCTCAGTCTGATCCGCGTAACCCACGTTAATGGATGCAACTATCTGTATTTGAACGTCAATCTAAGCAATAATATTTCCTTGTTTGCTCAAAATTGCTCGTCGTCCCTTCGCTGTTGTTTGTGTGTCGGCACTTCTTTCACAATCCTCCAATATGCCGTCTGAGTTCTAAGTTGTTTACTTGGAATAATGGCGGCCAACCCATTGCGAAGACCGGAAGCTCTCAAAGTTTTGTTGAAAAATCTCTTCGTACGAATTGTATGAAGCTGTCGATATTGGCCCCGCACTGGATCAATTGTTTTTCTTTCTTTTCGTCAGGCCTTACACAATATGAATTCCAAATACACAGCATATGATAATTTTTTTTATCTTGAAATCTGTCATGTATATTTGAACTAAACTAAGATTAAAGACACCGCGTTGAATGGTATATATTTATTTGAAAATAATATGAGTGATATATTAAAATCTAAATAAACAATATATCTAAAATCTAAATAAACAATATATTGAAAAATATACTGTATATTTTTAACTAACATTATAAGATTGAATAACCCGCTTTGAATGGTATACATTATCAGAAAATAATATGTGAATGATATACTGAAATCTAAATAAACAATATATATATATATATATATATATATATATATATATATATATATATAGATATATATATATATATATATATATATATATATATATATATATATATATATATATATTACTAGTTTTGATCTTGAAATATATTATATATATATGTGAACTAATATGACAAGACTGAAAAGTGTGTTAACATTGTTTATATTAATTAAGAAATGGTGTGTGAACGATATATTAAAGTCCTATATATTCTATATATCAAACTTGTCAGGTACATGTTTATTGATTCAACCATCTCGCCGTAATATTGCTAACAAATAACCTGAGCAAAATCAATATTTCATCCACAGACTCCGTCCGGGTGGAGTAATAACATTAAATATGATAACAAGTTATTCTGAAAAAAAAAATAGAGATAGAGGAATCGTGGTTGATTATCTTTCACGATGTATTTTGTGAAAATTGCGGTTCTGCCTCGCAGAAAGCAAATCAAATTCTAAAGCTAATTGTTTTAATTCATCATCGAACTATATCGCTTGTTAATTCGCCCAAAAGTGGAATATACAATGCCTGTATGGTCCCCGAATATCATCAATATCATAAAATGATTAGAAAGTTCACGTTGACAAACTGGAAATTCGATATCAAATATGAGAAAACGAGTCACATGAAAACAACCTTGATTAATAATTTCCTAAAGAAAAGTGTGTGTGTGAGAGGTCTGACAAAGTTCTTTAAACTTTCACAAAGCATTGACAGCATCTTCCCAGCTTCTCCCTGTTCAAACAGTGTCACTGTTTTAATAAGCCTTATTAAATTTCTTCTATCTTATGTTTTTTTGTATCTAAATTTTGTTCCTCAAGTATTCTTTGAGAGTATTTCCAGCTTGTCTTCCATATTCCTTTTCTTCTTCTACTTTCATCATTACCTCTCACAGAGGTCTTCGAATTTTTTTTTTTTTTTTTTTTTTTTTTTTCAAGCCTAGTTCCTTAGGGCTTCTTTAATAGTCCTTTCAGCTTCTCTTCGATCTTCCTTTTCTTCTTCTCCTTTATTCATTCATCATTACTTCTCAATCACTATTTCTTCTCCACCTCTCTTTTCATTACTTGTCCAACCCATTTCAATCCTGCTTATATTTTCTTTGATGTTTCAGTCACTTCTACAGACTCTAGCTTACACGTTAATTACTTTGCCAATTCTCATTACCCTGCTTATCCATCTCATCATTATTATTTCTTATACATCCATTCTGCACACTTTCAACAAATCAAACACTATTTTGTGGAATTCATCTTCAGCTTTATTGTCAGGAACGTAGGGGACGTGGGCCTGGCTGAAGATAAACTCTGGAAAGTTTTGTTAGTTTGTTTGTAGTTGGGCGCCTATGAATCAGAAAATAAGCTCACTTCTGGCCGCAGGAGGAGTGGAAGAAGGAGGAGGAGGAGACGATGGTTGTCCCTGACGGTGAAGTCTCGGGGCGGGAGGTGGCTGGAGATGGCTTCCTCAGTTCTCGAGCCCGTCTGTCACGGCAGGAAAGGTGGCGAGAGACTCCTACTCTCGATCCCCGAGGTCGTCTGTCCTTGGTAAACTCCCGATGACCCCTTATATTCACCGGAATCAGGTCATGATTCCCGCATTAACTGTCCCTTGGGAGACGATCAGCACATATGGGGGTTCCAGGTGTTCCAGGAGACTTGTTTTGTCCGACCCGGAGCGTCGAGTCTAATCTTAAGGGCCCGTTTGTCCGACACGATGCGGCCGGGGCATGACCTCAGGACAGCCGGTGAGTGCCAGGTGTTCCGTCCCTGGGGATCTTTCTGAGCGTCAACTTTGATACTGATGGGTATGCGTCACCGGCGAATACAACTGTCTCACACTTATGGATTCTCTTCTATCATACACGATACCTGAGCCGTTTCTCCAGCTGCTACGTTTGACTTGGATTTGCTGGTTTTATTTTTTCAGTAAATACATTTTTAGACTCACCATTTCTCTATTCTGTTCTTGTGATTTTTTCTAGGTTTGATGTTTTTATATAAAGAATATTTGAAAGCAAATGATAAAAGCGTCATTGATTTTTTTTATTGATAAAACTGTTGTATTACGACCTGCTCCATATTTTTCCTCCTATGGATTTAAGATGATAACTTACCTAACCTAACTTAATCTAACCTTACCTAACTTAAATCACCTAACCAAGAACATGGCTTATTGTAGAGAAAGGTTGTCGGTTGTTATTTACAATGGAAGTGATGCTGCTTCCGGTGTGCCCAGCCTCGTTCATGAGGAGGATACCGCCAACGATTGACATGCCACTGCCACTTCAGACCCCGTTAGGGTATGTGAGGACGACACCCAATGATTCTTTCAGACCATCACCACTTCCACCAATCTTAAACTACAGCATAAAGTCAAACAATGTACTAGTCTCGCATATGCTTAGTTATGGGTTCGAATCCCGTACTCCATCCAATTCTGAACAGTAACTTTTGATTACCTGCCCAAACAGTCTAAGCGCATAGGACAAAGGTGACGGCCGGCCACAGCTACACGCCTCCTGGTGTGGGCTCTTTGCCACCCAATTGAAGTCAGATCACTAAAAAGGTAGAATAAGTTTGTCTATGAAAGATGTGATCCGTATGAAAGATGTTATAGTGTCATAGGGATTGAAGCGTGAAAACGTCCTTTCGGCAGATATATCATTAAACTCTCACCTGGTGTAGACAATGATTCGTCACTTGACACTGACCTTTGAATGCAAAAGTCCTTCAGTCACGTGGCTGTCTCTTTTAATGTTCATACACGTCATGCAAGTCCAGCTCCAGACACTCGGATCTTTACCTCTCTCGCTCTCTCACGCTCTCTCTCTCTCTCTCTCTCTCTCTCTCTCTCTCTCTCTCTCTCTCTCTCTCTCTCTCTCTCTCTCTCTCTCTCTCTCTCTCTCTCTCTCTCTCTCTCGCTCTCTCTCTCTCTCTCGCTCTCTCTCTCTCTCTCTCTCTCTCTCTCTCTCTCTCTCTCTCTCTCTCTCTCTCTCTCTCTCTCTCTCTCTCTCTCTCTCTCTCTCTCTCTCTCTCTCTCTCTCTCTCTCTCTCTCTCTCTCTCTCTCTCTCTCTCTCTCTCTCTCTCTCTCTCTCTCTCTCTCTCTCTCTCTCTCTCTCTCTCTCTCTCTCTCTCTCTCTCTCTCTCTCTCTCTCTCTCTCTCTCTCTCTCTCTCTCTCTCTCTCTCTCTCTCTCTCTCTCTTGGATCAGGCATTGCTGACTCTGAATGTAAACACACCTGCAATTAACCTCCTACTACTTCGAAGAAATAATAGAAGATACAACGAGCTAGCCTTCCAGCCTTATCTGAGCACAACAGTAAGCACCAGACGTCAGTCTTGTTGTATAGGTAGTTTTGAGGGATATAGGACTTAGTTGATATTTGCCATAAGAAAGTCTTATCCTTGGCCCAAACCTCCTTGTCCAGTGCTCTGCCCGTTTGCACATGCGGAGTACAAGGAGTATGACGTGTTTTAACGTCATACCCACTTCACTGCTCCCCCAGTAACGCCAATTGCCTACATTCTGCCATATTGCTGAGAAAACATGGCTTATTCTGGACCAGCCACCCTTACCGATATTGATGCAGACTTTGTTTCAGTGACGACTAGGACATCACTGAGCAACATTGGCCCTCATTACCAATGCACGAGCAACATGTTGGCACTGCATCATGAAAGCCACTCTTCCCTCCTACTCAGCCCACCACCGTCACCATCACTGCCACTATTTCCACCACTGCCACCGCAGCCACCGCCACCTCTGCCCACACCCACGCCACCATCACCGAACGATCTATGGACCAGACTTCAAGCACGAGCAAATCCTATTCTCCAGTTTTTAAGTAATTGAGGCACGACTAGAACTCCCAACCCACGGCTTCCGATAACTCCCTCTCTAACCTTTACCCTCACCCTCTCCCCCACAGTTCACCTCCCCTAGTTGCCAATGCCTCCCCTAAACTCATATTCCATGAGAACCCGAGCTTGGATACGAAACTTCGCTGGCTTGCTGAAATTACCAAGTCATTCAAGCTCGCTCCGGAGTTAGCTGAGGTGAAAATGTCTGCTGTCACTTCTCGTTATATGTATATATTTACGTAGGCGTACCGAGATCATTGAGAGTGTCACGAAGTGTAATTTCTTATCCTTGAAGCTCAATGTTCAGGACTCGATCGAGAGACCGCGTAAATTCCCTACGTATTTCGTCACCCGATACCCTATCGGTGTTGCCCCCCCAAAAAAAAAATATAAAAACGGGTGTATACAACGTGCAGAGATTCTACCACCACAGGACACCCGCCAACCGCCCTGTTATCCTCTGGAGCCATCCCCAACCAACGCCTGCAGAATATCACTTCAGCTACCTTCCTTACCTACCTCAGTGCGAGTTTCGAAGGATGAAAGATGAACAGTTTTAGTGCTTCAAGTGCTGGGGTTTCGGACATATATCTCAGCATTGTTCTGCCCACATCGCAGCGCCTCTCAGCCCACCAACACTAATGAAACTTCTACGGCCGACCAGCTACTCACTCCAAATTCATCCATGTGGTAATATCTCCGCTGTCACGAACTGGGGTGAATGGAACGGATGTACTAAGCGGGCTCAGGTGGCCACATCCCAGACTGTATACGCGCCACCGCCACCACCTTCGGTCGCACCCATGAGCCGTCTCACCGCTGACACCTGCCTGACTCGACGCACGTAATTGCCCTCCGCGAGGCTGTTGCCAACCTAACGACACGTTGCAAAGCAATTACCACGCAATTTGACGCAATTAGAAATCACATCGATAGCCACAGGCACAACAAACCTCCGCTAAGCGCATCCAAGCCACGCTTGTAGAATCCCACCAAGTCGTCATCACGACTGCTGCCACCTTCTCTGATAAACTGGAGGCCCTCACCAGTTGATTCGAAAGTTTCAATAATCAAATACCAATCAAGCCACAACAGCTCACGCCTCAGAGCGGCACCACTTTCACGTTATCGTATCCGCCAACTACTGTAAACTCAAAGGCAAACTTCGCTAAGGAGATGAAATTTCATATCTTCACTTGGAATGCTTGTGGCATCAACAGCTATCCGAAAATTACTTCCTTCAATACCTATGTAGGCCATCACCAACCACAAATTATATTTATCCAAGAAGCTTTTGTTGACCACCACTATCCTGGGACAAAGGTATCCCCGCTCTCAGGCTATGTCTCGTTTGTCCATCATGTCGGAAATGACCTTCTAAGTTACATTTACTCTTCCATCCACATCAACTCGTGCGCCACATCAACTCTGCCCTCCTCCCCCCACCTACGTCTCACGATGTAATCTACACGCGGGACTTCAACGCCCGGCACCCTGCCCTAGGAGATCTCTCTCCCTCCCTCCCCAAACCGTAATGGGCTACCTCTACTCAAGTACATCATCCGCCACCCTATCACTCACTGGCCTAATGGGGATGCCACACACTCCAGAGGATGCACGCTCGACCATATCATCACATCTGGTCTAGTAGGAACATACGTTAAGTGCTTTACCATACAGACTCTCTTCTCAGACCACATCGTATTTGGACTTCTGTACTCCCTACCAAATGGGCCTCCTCATCACATCCACCTCCGCATCTCCATTTCTCCGAAGAACTGCCCCAACCACGTCTCTTACATCTCCGCTCTTCTATCAACACTTGATCTCCAGTCACCTGAGAACCTGTACTCTTTCCTCGTTACTTCAAGGTAATTTTATACCCGTTACGTCACAAGACCACACATCAAAAGATGCCGCGAGGTCCACGCCTGAACGCTGGATCGATTCATCCTACAGGCGGAAAAGAAGGCTGACAGAGATGGTCTCGTCCTTCAAAGGCAGCCAACATCTGATAATTTCATCCAGTACCAGACATCCAGAAATTACCTCATTACCCTGCAGCATTGTGCCAATACCGAGTCGTGGAAGAAATATATCGACAGCATCAACCACCACACCAGCGTTGGCTACATGTGGCACCTATTAAACAAAGTTATAAAGAAACCATCAAGTGCTCTCTACAACAGCCCAGCCCAATGTGCACAGGACTTGGTAGTACTTGGTCTGAACAAGCACAGGTAAACAATCTTCCCGCTCACATTCAAGAGGCACTCTTCATCCATAAGAATATTTGCACTCTGCGTCTAATGGCTGCATTATTACGGGCGGATAAAGATGACGACGTGCCCATCACTGAGGACGAACTGCGTTGTGCTATTATCACGAGCAAAACAACAGCTCCCGGGGATGATGGCATCACCTATCAAGTCCTTCGCCTGCTCCTAAAAATATCTGTCAATCCCTCGCTGCAACTCTACAACCTTTACTTTAGCAAGGGATATGTACCTCATGCCAAGACATCTAGTACCATTGTGCCTATCCCCAAACCTGCCACAGACAAGTTCAACCCTATTTCACTTACTTCCTGTTTCTGTAAAGTCATTGAACGTATATTTTTCACTCGCCTTATGTTTTGACTACAGGATAAGCTATCACTCCATCTGACCCCACCCTATTTCCATTCATTTTTTAATAGCTTCACTTGACCCCGCCCTCCTATGCGTCCCGGCGTCTGCATCCTCGTTAACACAGTGTGTTTCACCCTGCAGTGCCTTATAGCTGAGGTTGATCACGGACTGCCTCCATGGAGGATTCCATAGCCTCATGTCACCTTCACACCCACTTCAAAAATAGACCCACCGCTCCGCCAGAAACAATTAGTCCTGGAACACATCACCATAGTGCCCTTCTCCGTCCCTGCCGCGCACCATCTCTACGTAAACGGGTCATTACAGCCAGACACTGTAGAGCAGGCTACGCCGTTTACTTACCGGATGTAGAGCCACCTGAGGGAGGCTGGGTTGGTCGGAGGTTACCCAACTCGTCCAGTTCTACGTATTATGAACTACAGGCACTCCTACTGGATGTTAACCTACTCTGTCAGCAAAGAGTGAATAGCGTGGTCATGTGTGACTCCCAGACCGCCCTCTTGGCCATCTCGTCCTCACAACCCATATACCCCCCCCCTCATCCATCACATTTTACAATAGCGTTGTAATCGCTGCCAATGAAAAGGTAGATCTCCTCGCCAAAAATGTCTGTAAACTGCTACTACCCGACGATGCCACACCCTCCCCCATCTGCTACAAAGAGATCATACATTTTGCCGCTCTTCTAACCACTCTCTACCGCATTGATGCAGAGCGCGCACAAGGCGTATCAATACAACGCTACGACCACTTCCGTCTCTCTCTCCCAAGGTATCATATGTACGGACTCCTCTCTCTATCTCTGTCTCTCCCTCTCTCTCTCTCTTTCTCTCTCTCTCTCTCTATATATATATATATATATATATATATATGTATATGTATATATATGTATATACATACATATATATATATATATATATATAGATAGATAGATGTATATATATAAATATGTATATATTAATATGTATATATAAATATGTATATAGATATAGATATAAGTGAAGATTTGGGGTCTGGGATCCATATTGGAAAACTGTAAACACCAGACTATTCTTGAGAGCATGGGAAACTAAGAACAACTGCATAAACAGGTGCATTGATCTTAATCCTATTTATCTAGGAACGAGGAGTAACGCAGTCTAATTCCTTTGTTCTGGTTTCCTGTCTCAGTCTGCTTCTTTACGACCTGACATTTGTTCACCAGATGGCTTTTTGTCCGACCTCCTTTCTGGAAGGCTGTCTCACAGTACACCTTTTCAATTCCTCTTCCCGTGACTTTTGTCCTCCTTTTTCAATTTTAGTCTATTTCCTTTTTCTCTTCTGTTCTATCTTTCTTTTTATCTTCTTTGTATCTTTTATTTGTCTGATTGCAATGTAGTCGTTTGTTATTGACACCTCTTCCTCTTTCTGTTCCTCCTTATTTCTTTTCGGACATTTGATCCACCTTCATTTGCGTCTTTGGGCTATTTTCTGTTGTTTTTACTTTTGGGTTACGTATTGATGCTTTTTTGCCACACTTGTTTTATGTTCACAACCATTTAACTTTTTATTTTGTTTGTTTTTTATTTGTCTGATTGTAATTTAGTTGTTTGTTCTTAACACTTCATTTCGGACATTTGGTCCACCTCCATTTGCGTCTCTGTCCTATGTTCTGATGTTTTTACGTTAGTGTTACGTTTGATGCTTTTTTGCTACACTTGTTTTATGTTCACAGCTATGTAACTTGTTTTATTTCTATTTGTATTTGTATTTTTTTTATCAATATTTCATTCTAATTTTAGTGTATTTTGTTTGGTTATTAATTTTTGTCTGATTGTAGTTTAGTCGTTTGTTCTTGACACGTCATTGCGAACATTTGGTCCACCTCCATTTGCATCTCTGTCTCATGTTCTGATGTTTTTACGTTAGTGTTACGTATTGATACTTTTGCTACACTTGTTTTATGTTCACAGCCATGTAACTTTTTATTTGTATTTTATTTTATTTGATACCAATATTTCATTTCAATTGTAATGTATTTAATATTGTAAAGAGATATGCTTTGTACATATAATTGAGAGTGTGAACCTTTCCCAATTACAAGATTGTGAACTTATAAATCGTCAAAGTGGTAAACTTTGACGATTTATAAGTTCACAATCTTGTAACTATTATACCCCCTGAAGGCGATTCCTGGACGGGAATCGAAACGTCGGGCAAATAAACCCTTCAGTTGAGTCTGTTTTTTACAGTTATATATATATACTGTTACGTATAACGGATAAGTGCTTAAGAACCAGCTCACTTCTAGAAGCCACTGTAGGACTGAACTATCTGGTCAGGGCCTAGATAATTCGTAAGACTAGAAGTAAAGGTAACAAAGAAGATTCCAGGAAAGGAATATTAAACTAGCGATAAAACTAGTAAACGAAATTATTAATATGGAAAATATTTACAGGCAATCAACACAAAAGAGAATGGGCAGTAGGGTCAATGGGACCGTTACACGATTATAAGAATATGGAAATTATCGTTCAAATAAGAAACACAAGATACGTATACAATATGGTACTAAGTACAAAGAGATCAGGAACATGCATCAAAATAAGTAATAAGTACAAATATAAGTATAAAGTAATGCAATGTATATCAGACACGTAATGTAGGCAAAAAGGATGATCACTTCACACCAATCGTCTCATGAGTCCAAACTTGTATTTTTATCAAGAGATCGATATGTGAGAAAATGACAAGGAGTGAGCGATTTCCACCGCTTATATACCATTGGACCGGAAGCGGGATACTTCCGGTGAAGTGAGCGGGAGAGTGAAAGAGGGGGAGGAGGGTAAGTTAACACACGTCAACATGGGTAGTTTTAAGACCCTCGACTCGCTTGAACAATCTACTTATTTAGTAACTGTCAAATCTGTGCGCTCCGAACTATTCAGGATTTCGCTTGTCTGTTTGTTCTACAAGAGTGCGCACCTTTCTCCGCACGTAGGCAAGATTACATATAGTGGACGGGCGTTACTGCTTAACATTGTTACAATACATACATAGACAAGAAATATGAACATAGTTATGTAATACAAAGGAACACAATTCTATAACATAATTACACATATGACGTAATATCTAATATTACGTTACAATACATATATATATATATATATATATATATATATGTGTGTGTGTGTGTGTGTGTGTATTTGTTGAGACATTCTGACAGGTTGATGTAAGCGAAATAGGAAACACAGGAGTCTTAGTCTTGAGTTTATTCCTGACTAGTTTCGCAGGTATGCTTTTTCAAAGGAATATGTGTACAAACGGGCTGTGGGCATTATATACATGGGGTGGACCTCACCACCTCCCCGAGTTACCATAGTTGGTGACGAATGTGAACATCACATTGTGGCTAACGTAACAATGAAGAAATTTTTACAATTAAATATGATAACACTAATAACAAAGAAATTATTAATAGAAAATGTAACAATAGTAATGATACCAATGAAGATAAATATTTAAATAATAATATTAACAATAATAACAAAAATGATAATAACAATACAGTAGAAGTAATAATAATAATAATGAAAATAATAACAATAAAAAAGTAATAATAATAATAATAAAAATAAAAATAATAATAAAAATGATAATACTAATAACCAAGAAATAAAAATTATTAATAGTAATTATAACAATAATAGTGATAACAATGATAATAAAAACGAAAAATTAAATATTTAAATAATAATAGTAACAATAATAATAACAATAATAATAATAAAGATAATGAAAGTAATAATAATAACGATGGTAATAATAAAAATGTAATAATAAAATTATAAATATATATAATGATAGTAATAATAAAAATAGTTATAATAACAATGATAATAATAATAGTGTTGAAAATAAATAGTAACAAATAGTATTAAAAGAATAAATCATGATAAAAAGTTGGGGCAAGGTAGCATGGAGGAACTTCAGAGTGAAAGGAAGAAAGCTGGAGAGGGTAGGCCGAAGTGGGAAAAAGGTATCTACTTAGGGAAGCCATTCTTGGAGGGCAAGTGTCGCGGTAGATTTTGTCCATTTCAAGTCACCAGTTCTCTTGTTTGTGTTTTTGTGGTTGGCAATGTAAAGTGATTCAATTATTTTCCGTTGTTTCTTGTGTAGTCCTTTAGCTAGAACGGTGGAACCCTCCCAGTTAGGCAAATGTCCCTCTGTGTCAAAGTGGTTAACTAGAGCGTTGGTTTCTCGGTGGTGTCTAATGTCCGCTTTGTGTTCCCTGAGTCTGTTGTTAAGTCCTCTGTATGTCTCTCCGTAGTATGCACAGTCACATCCTTTGCAGGGAATTTTGTAAACGATGCTATTGTCGCGGTTCGTCGTGGTTCTGTTGGTGGTCAAGTGTCCTATTTTCTTCCCTGTGTCATTTACTATGATGAGTCCTGTCTGTCTCAACGTTTTGGAAAGCATGTGAGAGAGGCCAGAGTTAGAAACCACAAGGTATCGTAAATTTGTCCTCTCTTCACTTCCCTTCCTCTGTCTGATTTTAATGGCTTTCCGTAGTGACGTCCCTAACATGCCCTCTGGGTACCTTAGGTTCCTGAACGCAGCGGTTACGTATTCAATTTCTTCTTGTAAATACTCTTCGCTGCATATTCTAAGAGCCCTAAGGTAAAACCCAATGATAACCCCTGATTTGGTCTTCTTGTCATGTGCGCTAAAATAGAATCTCATCAACAACCTTTCCGACTACAACCCCACACACACCCAAATGGAAGCCCTCTCCCTTGGTCTAAAATTCAGCACCAACATAAACCCAAAGAAATTGAACGACTACATAGGGAAGAACTACAACTGGAAGGACAGCGACATCGAGTCCGGCTTCAAACAAGATGTTCTACTATGCTGTTCCATTGCAGCCAGGGACAACAGCAAGACCATCCCCAGGAGATACGTTCGCGCCCTTCAAGAACTCCTTAACAATGACGACATCATCATCACGACCGCCGACAAAGGAGGTGGCGTTGTCATCATGAACAAGAAGGTCTACACCAACAAAATGGAACGTTTACTCTCTGACCAATCCACATATTGTAAACAAAGGGACGGTACAGCCAGCGAAGAAGCCAAGAAGTTCAACACCGACATCAGAAAAATCCTCAAAAGAACCGAAAAGGGAAAAAAACTCCTCTACCTCCTAGAGGAAGACCCAACAATCCCATCCATGAAAGGACTTCCGAAAATCCACAAACAGGACATTCCCCTCCGACCTATAACTTCTGGCATAGGTAGCGCACCACATAGACTAGCCAAGCTATTAGCCAAACCTCTTTCATCCTCCTTAGGTAGCATTAGCGGAACACACCTTAGAAACTCCTCCGACCTAATAGACAAACTGAACACATTTGACTTCACAGACCAACGCCTGGTAAGCTTTGACATCACTTCCCTCTACACAAACGTAACAATAGACGGTGCCCTTCGGGCTGTTAAAGAGACAGTACAACACATTGACACCGACAACTTACCCATCAACAAGCGTGACTACTTGGAGTTGGTAGATAGGTGCATAAAGTTTGGTTCTTTTGTTTTTAACAAACAGGAATACAGACAACATGAGGGGCTTCCAATGGGGTCTCCATTGAGTGCGGTGGCAGCATCGCTCTACATGGAGACTTTGGAAAGGGACCACCTTCTGCATATCGTCCCAGCTAACTCCAAGTGGTACCGTTATGTTGACGACATACTCTTCATTTCACACAAAACAAACGACACAACAAACCTACTGGAACAACTGAACAACGTGGACAAAAGAATTAAATTCACAGTAGAGGAAGAGACCAACGGTTCCCTACCTTTCCTAGACGCTGTCGTCATCAGATCGGACAGCAGCGCTAGGTTCAAGGTATACCGTAAACCGACAAACAAAGACGACTTCATCCACTATTTTAGCGCACATGACGAGAAGACCAAATCAGGGGTTATCATTGGGTTTTACCTTAGGGCTCTTAGAATATGCAGCGAAGAGTATTTACAAGAAGAAATTTAATACGTAACCACTGCGTTCAGGAACCTAAGGTACCCAGAGGGCATGTTAGGGACGTCACTACGGAAAGCCATTAAAATCAGACAGAGGAAGGGAAGTGAAGAGAGGACGAATTTACGATACCTTGTGGTTTCTAACTCTGGCCTCTCTCACATGCTTTCCAAAACGTTGAGACAGACAGGACTCATCATAGTAAATGACACAGGGAAGAAAATAGGACACTTGACCACCAACAGAACCAAGACGAACCGCGACAATAGCTTCGTTTACAAAATTCCCTGCAAAGGATGTGACTGTGCATACTACGGAGAGACATACAGAGGACTTAACAACAGACTCAGGGAACACAAAGCGGACATTAGACACCACCGAGAAACCAACGCTCTAGTTAACCACATTGACACAGAGGGACATTTGCCTAACTGGGAGGGTTCCACCGTTCTAGCTAAAGGACTACACAAGAAACAACGGAAAATAATTGAATCACTTTACATTGCCAACCACAAAAACACAAACAAGAGAACTGGTGACTTGAAATGGACAAAATCTACCGCGACACTTGCCCTCCAAGAATGGCTTCCCTAAGTAGATACCTTTTTCCCACTTCGGCCTACCCTCTCCAGCTTTCTTCCTTTCACTCTGAAGTTCCTCCATGCTACCTTGCCCCAACTTTTTATCATGATTTATTCTTTTAATACTATTTGTTACTATTTATTTTCAACACTATTATTATTATCATTGTTATTATAACTATTTTTATTATTACTATCATTATATGTATTTATAATTTTATTATTACATTTTTATTATTACCATCGTTATTATTATTACTTTCATTATTTTTATTATTATTATTGTTATTATTATTGTTACTATTATTATTTAAATATTTAATTTTTCGTTTATATTATCATTGTTATCACTATTATTGTTATGATTACTATTAATCATTTTTATTTCTTGGTTATTAGTATTATCATTTTTATTATTATATTTTTATTTTTATTATTGTTATTATTACTTTTTTATTGTTATTATTTTCATTATTATTATTATTACTTCTACTGTATTGTTATTATCATTTTTGTTATTATTGTTAATATTATTATTTAAATATTTATCTTCATTGGTATCATTACTATTGTTACATTTTCTATTAATAATTTCTTTGTTATTAGTGTTATCATATTTAATTGTAAAAATTTCTTCATTGTTACGTTAGCCACAATGTGATGTTCACATTCGTCACCAACTATGGTAACTCGGGGAGGTGGTGAGGTCCACCCCATGTATATAATGCCCACAGCCCGTTTGTACACATATTCCTTTGAAAAAGCATACCTGCGAAACTAGTCAGGAATAAACTCAAGACTAAGACTCCTGTGTTTCCTATTCCGCTTACATCATATATATCTATATATATGTATATATATATGTATATATATATATATATATATGAGTGGGAAGGGTGATGAGGTCAACGCCAAAAAACCGTAGGAGTTTTATTACTAACGTTTCTTCCTTAAGGGAGCCCCGGCCGCGAAAACTCGAAAAATTCTGGAAAATGAACGAATTTTAGGTAAACATTTCAAAAGGTTCTCCATGATGGTGGTAACACTCAAACCAAATATTAGAGCTCAGTTCCATTTCTTTTCTTATATATAAAATAAAATAGATAAATTTTTGGCAACCTCTGGCAACCTCTGGCAACCCCATTGCATGAAAAACATTTGAAATAAGTCAAAATTTTGATAGCCAGTTGTTGTTTTTTTACTGCAATTAATATCTATGGAGATACCTGGCAGCTTGATATGGAGGTATCTGGCAATTTGCCTAAACCCACAGAACGATGCTAAAAGGAAATACTTTAGTAGTTGTCGAAGTGTGTAAGCAGGAGGATATCATTTTCTCATGCTATTCATGCACGCGATCGTATATATATATTTTTATTCTTCCAACAGATAAGCATTTCAAAAGATTCTCTATAATAGTGGTAACACTTCGACCAAAAATTACATCTCAATTCCGTTTCTGTTCTTATATATAAAATAAAATAGATTTATTATTGGCGACATCTGGCAAGTATCTCACTCTTGCACGTCAAATAAATCTTTCATTTATTCTACCAATAACCAATAAACAATAACCAATATTCATTATTCTACCAACAATAACTGTGGGAGGGGTGAAGAGAAATAGTAACTTTAATTTGGTAATAAAATAAAATAAAGGAAAATATAATTTAATATCCGTGCATCACTTTAAATGTCCGTGCGGCATTTAAATGGCGCTACTGAAAAGTTTGTTTTCCTTCCATTCATCAAATTATAACTCGCCCATTTGTATACCAATTTTCATTTTTTTTTTTTTTTTTTTTTTTTTTTTTAATTTGATAGAGAATTGTAAGACGTAAATATCTGGAAGTCAAAAGAAAGCAAATTCTTTAGCAGTATTTTTCTGGCTATTATTTTTCCTCGGAAATTTAATCTTTTTAACAATATGTACACATAAAAATTAAAAAAAATAATTGCTATTCTCATAAGAGGTAAAAAAAAAAAATCGACTCCCAAAAATGTTCAGATAGGGCCACTCTTCAAATGGACCATAAGCAAAAATTATTTGGTAAGACCTTTTCCACGATATTAGTTTTTGAAGTTACTGAACATTTTGCCCATTAACTCTTAGATTATATGGTATTTTTAAGTGCAAGGAAGTGATACTACATGTATTAATAGGTAATCAGAAAAGGAAATGAGTAATAAATGTTGTTTGTCTGAATAACTAATTCGGTCGTACCGCACAAGAGTACAGGTGTCCGGGGCCCCTTTAAAGGACTTCCTCAGAGTATACACTAAGAAAATATTTACAGCGATTATACTTCACTATCCTACCCCGTTCCTCCCTTATCTCCGTCCTTCCTTCGTTCCGCTTCACCTCGAACAACTTTTGTAATTTAATGAATCCTTCTCTATGATTGTTGCACGGTTTTGAAGCTATGTACGCTGCTTCGATTATTTTTGTTTCGTGCTTTCTTAGCCATTTGTGGAGCACCTCTGTATTTTCCCGGTCAGGAAGGTGGCCAAAATTGTCTATATGAACCACAAGAGAGTTTGATGTCTGGTGGGCTTTTACGTCATTCTTATGTTCATATAGTCGTCTTTTCTCTCTCTCTCTCTCTCTCTCTCTCTCTCTCTCTCTCTCTCTCTCTCTCTCTCTCTCTCTCTCTCTCTCTCTCTCTCTCTCTCTCTCTCTCTCTCTCTCTCTCTCTCTCTCTCTCTCTCTCTCTCTCTCTCTCTCTCTCTCTCTCTCTCTCTCTCTCTCTCTCTCTCTCTCTCTCTCTCTCTCTCTCTCTCTCTCTCTCTCTCTCTCTCTCTCTCTCTCTCTCTCTCTCTCTCTCTCTCTCTCTCTATCTCTCTCTCTCTCTCTCTCTCTCTCTCTCTCTCTCTCTCTCTCTCTCTCTCTCTCTCTCTCTCTCTCTCTCTCTCTCTCTCTCTCTCTCTCTCTCTCTCTCTCTCTCTCTCTCTCTCTCTCTCTCTCTCTGCCAGTTTCCCCAAAATAACTGACGGGACAGCTTTTACAAGGAATTTTATATATCAGGCTGTCATCAGCAACCATATGGTACTCATTCTTGTTTTTGTTTTTAATTATGTTATATATTTTGGTCCCTGTGCCATATGCAACTCTTAATCCTGCCTTGGTGAACAACTATCCGATTTCATCTGCGTGTTTGGAATTGGGGACGGACAAAAAAACCCGGCTGTCCTCTTTGTTTTCACATATTTGGCTTACTTTGGTTCTTTTTGTTATTTCCAAAGCTTTTTCTTTTAGCCTATGCAAGAGACCTTGTGGGTAACACAGTTTCCTAAACATTTCAAAAATGTATTCAATTTCTCCTTGGAGAAATTCCTCACTGCACACCCGGTATGCTCTCAAAAAGAAATCTATTACAACCCCGCTTTTTATTCTTAGATGGTGAGCAGAGTAATAGTGGATGATGTCATTTTTATTTGTGTTTTTTCTGTGTACTGAGAAAGCAGTCTTATTCCCTTTTTTCCATATCACCGTGTCTAGGAAGGCTAATTTGTCATTCTACAGTTTTTCCATAATGAATTGTATGTTCCTTTCTATCCCAATGAGCATGTTTTATTTATCGCTAAGATCCGTCTCCCTGGGGGTGATAGCAAGTACATCATCTACGTACCGCAACCATGTTGTATCTTGGCCCATTAATGTGGTAAAATGGTCCCTTTCTAGAACCTCCATGTATAAAGAGGCCAGAACACAACTGAGTGGACTCCCCATCGCGAGGCCACGGATCTGAAAATATTCTTCATTATTGAATATGAAGGAACAAAATTTAACACATAAGGATATTAACTTTAAATAATCCCCCTTTCCAAGAGGAAGGTATTCGTCTTTCATGCCGTTGACCACCTCTTTGTCTGCTTTTAATGCCCCTTCAATGGAATCATTGGTAAAAAAAACTTGTAACATCATATAATACCAACCTCTTTTGTGAGAGATCTGTGCCTCGTATTATCTCGATCAGATCTCAGGTGTGCTTTGCTCACTGACCCTAGTCTGGAGGATAAGGGTTTGCCAAACATATTGCCAATTTATGTGGTGCACTGCCAATCCCGAAAGTGATGGGTCTCATCGGGATGTTTGGTTTGTGTGTCTTTGGGAGTCCACGCATACTGGGTGGTCTAGGGGTTTCCTCCAGTAGCCCTACTAACTTCTTACCTCTGTTGGATTTGACCAGTATCCGCCTAGCTTCTTTGTTGAACTTCTTTCGTTGCCGCGTGCCCATTTTGTTTCTTTTCGTAGGCGGTGGTGTCACTAAGTAGGTCATACATTTTGCAAATGTAATCGGTTTTGTTCATGATGACGATTCCTCCTTCTTTATCGGCACTCGTGATCATCAGGTTGTCATTATTTCCAAGGTTCTCTAAGGCTGACTTGAATCTTTTTGGAATAGCGCAATTGTGGGAAGTGACTAGAGCATGGAAACATGTGATCAAGCCTTGTTTAAAACCTTTTTCTAAGTTATTGTCTTCCCATCTGTAGTTCTTATTCACGTATTTCGTAAGACCTTTCTTGTCAACATCGATGTCAAATTTCAGACCCAGGGAGAGAGCTTGCTTCTCTGTGTCTATTAAGGTGTGGTCAGACAAGTTCACTATGAGATCTTACCTCCCTACTTTGTTCCAATCACTTGTGTCACACAGATGTGCCAAATTCTCCTCTAATCTAACACCTTGTTCTGAATGTTCACGTTCTAATCTCTGTAATAGAAAACGTGGTAGATTTGTGCCACTAATATAACTCCTCAGATCGTCCAAGAATAAAAAGCAGAGTAGTAATAGGTTTCTTTTTGAGAACATACCGGGTGTGCAGTAAGGAATTTCTCCAAGGAGAAATTGAATACATTTCTTAAATATTTAGGAAACTGTGTTACCCACAAGGTCTCTTGCATAGGCTAAAAGAAAGAGCTTTAAAAAAGAACAAAAAATAAGCCAAATATGTGAGCTTATACACACACACACACACACACGCAGATGAAATCGGACAGCTTTTCACGAAGGCAGGATTAAGAGTTGCATATGGCACAGCCTGATATATAAAACTCCTTGTAAATGCTGTCCCGTCAGTTATTTTGGGGAAACTGGCAGAGGAATAAAAAACGACTATATGAACATAAGAATGACGTAAAAGCCCACTGGACATCAAATTCTCTTGCTGTTCATATAGACAATTTTGACCACCCTCCTGACCGGGAAAATACAGAGGTACTCCACAAATGGCTAAGAAAGCAAGAAACAAAAATAATCGAAGCAGCGCACATCCCTTCAAAACCGTGCAACAATCATAGAGAAGGATTCATTAAATCATCAAAGTTGACCAGCGACTTTGTTCGAGGTGAAGCGGAACGAAGGAAGGACGAAGATAGGGGAGGAATGGGGTAAGATAGTGAAGTATAATCGCTGTAAATATTTTCTTAGTGTACACTCTGAGGAAATCCTTTAAGGAAGAAACGTTAGTAATAAAACTCCTACGTTTTTTTTTTTTTTTTTTTTTTTTTTTTTGCGTTTACCTCATCACCCTTCCCACTCATTCTGTCATACATATTTCATATGTATATATATGTATATATATATATATATATATATATATATATATATATATATATATATATATATATATATATATATATATATATATATGGTGCTCTCACTAAGGTAAAAGATACGGAGGAGAAAGAGAGCAAGACGGGAGTGGTATATGATATTGGCTGCGGCAACTGTGGTACCCGCTACATAGGAGAGACGGGTAAGAAATTATCGACTAGAGTGAGAGAACATCAACGAGCTGTAAATCGTAAAGATGGTAGCTCGGCGATATTCAGGCATTGCCAGGAGGAGCAGCACGAGATGGATTGGGACAACGTTGAAGTGAGATACAGAAACAATAAGAAAGGAGAAAGGTTATTTTTGGAAGCTTGGGCCAGCGATAGCAACAGCGTCAACAGATGCATCAATCTAAATCCTATTTACAAGGGAGCGAAAGACAGGCAGGACAGAAGGAGCAGTGAGCGGAGGCCAGTGTAGTGATATTATGCCGGGACTGTGATGTTTGGCACACGTGGGCATTTTTAGTAGTCCCATTGTGATGTTACTTTTTATAACTTTATCATAATTTTCCTTTTCTTTTATCGTTCAGAATTGGTTTTGTTTTGTGTATTGTTTTGTTTCGCTGCTGCTGAGTTAATTGTCATTTTGCTGGGTTTGGCTTCATTTGCTTTTTGTCCCCCCCCCCCTTTTCTTTTTCATTCTTCATTTTTCATTTTTTTTTTTTTTTTTTTTTTTTAAGCGGACACTTTTTCACTTTTCTATTTCTTTTTGTCATTCAGTTTTGGTGGCGTTTGTTAGTTTTGATTTGTACTGATGAAGGGAGCGAAGCACAAGCAGGACAGAAAGAATGGCGACCCGTGTGGTGCTTTTGGGTCCGGACCGTGAATTTTTTATATTTTTATTATGTCGGTTTACCATTTATTTGCCTTTTGTTATTCTTGTGGACACTTTGTAATCAAATTTCTTTGTGTCTTTTAGTCTTGGTTTTTGTTTTTGTTTTATTTTATGGTTTGATTTGTACTGATAAGTGCATACAGGACAGTTAGAGCGGTGACAGATGACTCGTGTAGTGCTTTTGTGTCTGGTCTGTGCCATTTGATATTTTCTTTTTGCCCCCTTTTTAATTTTATTGCTTATTTTCGGTGGAGCCATTTGGTGACACTCTGTACTTACTCTGTTATCAATTTCTGGGTGTCGTTTAGAATTGGTTTTGTTCCATTTATTATGACATGTGTTATGAGGTTTTTGTCAATTCTTTTCATTTGGGTAACGCTTTACACAAATTTGTAATCACCTTTTGTCATTCGGAATGGGTTTTGATTTTGTTCAACTTTGTACACTCCGGTGGGACCTGTCCCAGAGAACATCGGTACACTATTTAAATGAATCCTTTTGCTTACTATGTATAACCCTGAGGACGAACCCCGGACAGGGTTCGAAACGTCGGTAATAAATTCTGTTACTCTGAGTCCAGTGTTTCGAAATTTTCCGATATATATATATATATGTGTGTGTGTGTGTGTGTGTGTGTGTGTGTGTGTGTGTGTGTGTGTGTGTGTGTGTGTGTGTGTGTGTGTGTGTGTGTGTGTGTGTGTGTGTGTGTGTGTGTGCGTGTGCGTGTGCGTGTGCGTGTGCGTGCGTGCGTGCGTGCGTGTGTGTGTGTGTGTGTGTGTGTGTGTGTGTGTGTGTGTGTGTGTGTGTGTGTGTGTGTGTGTGTGTGTGTGTGTGTGTGTGTGTGTGTGTGTGTGAATATCCCCTTCTGCAGCCACAGGTAGCAGGACTCATAATCCCATCCCCCGTTTTTTTTTTTTTTTTTTTTTTTGCCTTTTACGAAATGATACAGGACAGTAACAAGGGGTTGGGGGACAGCATAACGGAGGGACAGTCGTAGTATAAAAGTGTCATCATTTCTCTATGAACAGAGTTTTCCTCTATCACAGACAAAATGATGTGTGGCTCTGGTCCGTAGGGGCGCCCCATATAGGAAGGACGGGAGAGGACAGAAGATAGGGGTGAATGGAGAGGGGTTGTGTATGGATGATGTTGTGATGCATGAGGGGGAGTGGGTGGGAGATGGGGGTTGAGGAAGTATGTATGAGAAAAAAATTGACGCAGCCCGAAGGGATTTCTCCCCGTCTTCTCCTTTTCTGCATGAGGGGACGGAGAGGGGGGGTCGCCGATTTTATCAAGCGGCCTTGCTGTGGATGTGCTGTGTCTTGCGACACTGCTTCTGACCCAGGGCAGTAGACATGATGCAGGGATGACCCGTCATCCAGGAGGTGCCAAGATAAGAGGGAGGGAGGAGGGTGAAGGGGAGTGGAATATATAGGAAATGGAATGGGTGGGAGTGGTTTCTATGCCTTTTTCCTTTTGGCTACCCCCCGTGTAAAGGGAAAAAAGCCTTTGGTGTGTGTGTGGGGGGGGGTTACTACTGGCTGGGCCCTCTGTCTCTGTATTTACTCTTTTAATCTTCTTTTGCACTTATCTGCATAAATGTCATGTTACTTACCCGTGTCTTACAATCACCCAATTAACTACCTTCCAAACTAATTACACTGGTTTACAAAGAAATTTATGCAAGCATAAGAATAATTATTATAGCCTAATCTTGAGGTGCTGATTTTAGATTTGAAACCAGTTTTTATTCATCACTCCCCTCTAGTTTTTAAATATACATGTATACATGTACATAAATGTGTACATACATTCAGGGCTACCAGAGGTGTCCTATATAGGACATTGTGTGTTTTTAGTTAGAAATTTTAGGATTCTTTATAAAACATTTACATGTCCTATTTTCATTAAAAGCATCTGGCAACCCTGACATGCAGTGCGGGTGGGTACACCAGTAGCCTACTGGCGGTGAGAGCAGAAGGGTATTGCTTCTCGACATTTATGTTACACAACCATTTTACATGTTGGATACATGTTTATATTATGATATTGCGACAATTCATATAACCATATATATGGTCAATGTTAATTTTGTTTTCCAGATTCAGGCACTTCAAAACACCGAAGGTGCATCAACAAAGCAAATTTATTCTGCTATGTGTGTGGGGATTTCACGACAGTTGCACAGCACCGAACAATTAATTCCCTGCTGAGAACTGCTTACTTTCATTATTTTTACTGTAAAATTGGAGATCAGGACAAATTCTGGGCCCCAACATCTGTTGTAAACCATGCTAAAATTGACTAACTGCATGGTTTAACGGACACAAAGTGGCCTTGAACTTTGCTGTCCAGATGGTCTGGAGAAAGCCACGAAGCCATGCAGATGATTTTTATTTTTGTCTAACAAGTATAACTGGTTCCAATACTTCTAGAAAAAAAAATCAAATATCCCAACCTTCCCTTAGCTATGAGACTTGTTCCTCACTCAGATGATCTCCCTGTCCCTACACCTCCAGCAAATATGGATCTTCTTCCTTCATCAGATGGGATGTAATGATAGTGGAGGACAAAATATCACGATGGGATGTAATGATAGTGTAGGACAAAATATCACGATGTGGTGTAATGATAGTGGAGGACAAAATATCACGGTAGGATACGATGTCAGTGGAGGACAGAAATTTAGGAAGGGATGCCGGACCGAATGTCAATGAACGATGAGAGGCCGGTGTGGGACGCGGTGACGGAGGTGGACAAAGTGTACATAAGAGATCTGATGACCGTGAGGGAACAAATGTCCGTGATCGGGCAAGTCTCCATGAGGCATTGAATGTCAATGAAGGACCAAATATCAATGTAGAGCAAGGTGTCAATAAAGAACAAAATCATAATGTAAGACATGATGTTGAAACTCAAAACGTGTGAAAAAGAAATAATCAAGAGTTTCTTAAAACCATGTACTTTAATGCTCGTAGTATTAGGAACAAATTCCAAGAAATACAGGCATATGTCAAAAGCGAAAATATCGATATGATAGGAATAACCGAGATATGGTTATGGTGGAGAGTTTGAGGCTGAATTTATTATTGCGGGACTTAAACACTTTAATCAGGATAGAAACCACAAGAAATGTAGGGATGTTCTGTTGTACGTTAAAAGTAATGCCCATACCTGTGTTTTAGAGAAAGTGAAACAGGATGCATATGATAGTTTGTGGGTAGAATTAACCTAAACAAATTGACAAAAAATTAATGTAGGTGTAATATAGAGGCCAAAAACATTATCATTAGCAGACGACAAACTATTGTTTCAAGAACTGTCTAGTTTCTGCAACCGGGACTTATTGATAATGAGTGATTTCAATTTTACTTACAATGATTGGATGACCTGACAACATGGCCGTATAGGTAGTCGCTCGATAGATTTTCTTGGTAACAATTACTTAGTTCAGCGTGTAAGAGCCCACAAGAATGGAAACTTACTCCATCTCTTGATCACTAGCCGTGAAAGAATGTAAACCGATGTAGAAGTCGGTGAAACTATTGCGAGTAGCGATCACAACTTAGTTACAAATTGCTAACAAATTTTAGAATAGATACTTATGTTTCTACAATACCCGATTTCAGTAAAGCTCAGTTCATAGGACTACGTCAGGAGCTTCAGCTTACAAATTGGGAGGAATCTAAGCGAAGGACCTGAAGATCAGATGTGGGAAATGTCTCAAAATACGATTACTGAGATGATTCATACCAACATCCCATTTAAGGACAGACGCCCCCCAAATCAGGCTCGCCCAAAATGGATTGACAAAGAAAATTAAAAAAGTATTGCTAAAAAGAGGCAGGCTTATATGCAATACAAGTGCTCTTGTTCACCTAATGATTATGAAAGTTATGTAAAATAAGATTATAAAAAAACGAAAACGACAATATGAAATGAATATCGCTGATAAAACCAAAGAGAATTCCAAAGAATTCTATAGTTATATTAGAGATAAAAACGTTATTAGGAATCACATTAGTTCACTATTATCTGCTGACGGTCAACTTCAATATCCAAGTGAAGGAATGTGTGATATTTTAAACAACTAAATTAGCTTAGTATTCGTAAACGAAACACCTCAAAATTAATTCCAAACTGAAACCTGTGAAAAGTCTAGGGTGAACTTACTACGGTAAATATAAAAAAAAAAATAAATAAATAAATGGTGTATAGAGAAACTCAAAGTTATTAAATCACCAGGGCCTGACGGTTGGCATCCAAGAATCTTAAAGGAAACAAAAATGAGATTGCTGTTCCACTAGAAATTATTTTCAAGAAATTCATCATATCTGGAGATATCCCAAGAGAATGGAAGCTAGCTAACGTTATTCCCATATTCAAAAAAGGTGACAAAAAGAATCCAAATAACTGCAGGCCTGTAAGCTTGCCTTTAATCATAGGAAAAATTATGGAAACTATCACCAGAGATGCTATCGAACATCATTTAGAAATCAACTGTATAATAAATGGTTTCAGACGGAAACGTTCTTGCGTAACTGACTTACTTGAATTCTACAACACAGTCATCTCGAATTATGACAAAATAAACAATATAGATTTGATATATCTAAACTTTGCAAAAGCGTTTGATACCGTCGCCACGAAAGGCTAATTACTAAACTAGCTTCACACGGAATAAGTGGTAGCCTATTAAGTTGGACTAAAAATTGGTTGAATGATCGAAAACAGAGTTGTTTTAAAAAGCGTAGACTCAGAGGTGACCTGATGCAGGTCTTTAAGATTCTAAAGGGAATTGAGAACATCAAAAGTGACAATCTTTGACACTAAATGAGAAAATAAATGGGAAAAATTGTAGATGAAAAAATATTACGAGTGGAGTTCCTCAGGGTTCCGTTCTTGGGCCACTTCTATTCATATTATATATAAATTATATAGACCATGGACTAGAATCTATTGTCTCCAAATTTGCTGATGATACAAAACTATTCGGAATGGCAAATGATCACTTAAACCAATTAGATATTCAAGAAGGTTTAGATAAATTACAGTATTGGTCTGAAAAGTGCATTATGAAATTTAATACAAGTAATTGCAAAGTAATGCACACAGGTAGAAATAACAGCAAGTACGATTATAAGTTAGTTGGAAATTTGTTAACAAAAGTGGATAGTGAAAAGGATCACGCGTAATTGTCAGTAACGACCTCAAATCATTTAAGCAGTGTATTTCAGCCTCTGAGAAAGCAAATAATATTCAAGGATTGATTGCGCGATCTTTTGACTTCAAAAGCCCATCTCTCATAAACAAACTATATAAATCGTTAGTTCGTCCACATTTGGAATATGCTGTTTCCGTATGGTCACCGAATTTTATTGAAGACATTGATAGATTGGAAAAAGTACAACGGCGAGCAGCAAAACTGATTCCAAATATCAAAAATAAATCATACGAAAATCGACTAAAACATATTAATCTGTTTTCCCTAAAAAAGCGTAGACTCAGAGGTGACTTGATACAGGTCTTTAAGATTCTAAAGGGAATTGACATCAAAAGTAACCAAATTTTCACACTGAATGAGAATCCTACAAGAAATAATGGTCCCAAAGTGTCAGGAAATAAATTTTGGAATTGGGTAGAAACAACTTCGACAACCACGTAGTTAATAAACGGAATAAATTTCCTGCAGAAGCAGTGCAATGTAGTTCAGTTCGAAGCTTTAAGATTCGTTTAGATAAACACCTAAGCAAGATGCTGTAATGACTGCCATTTATTTTATATTATTTGTTTATTTATTTGTTCTAATTTGTCTGTTTTTTTTTATATTTGCTTGATTTTCATTTATTATTAGTTATATGTCAAAATTTATTATTTACTATTTACCTATTCGTTTACTATTTAACTATAGCTATGCATTTATTTATTTTTGTTTATTATTATTTATATTATTATGATTTTCACTTATTCATTTATTTGTCATCATTATATTTCTTATCGCATCCGACCAAGTTATGGACCAAAAGGTCTCATATCGTCATGCTCCGCCTTTGTAATCCTTTGTTATCCTTTTAGATGCCTTTAGGAGAAGAATCTACAAAGTCAATCTCTTCTGAAGACAAATTCTGTCTATTCAGGAGCAAATGGCAACGAGCGCCACTGAATCATGCAGGAAGATCTGAGTGACTTTGCCCGTGATTTGTATCTATCTAAGCAGCAGTCAGAGCTCCTGGCACCCCGGCTTAAGCAGTGGAACCTGGTCAAGGCAAGTGTAAGGATCACCAGTTTCAGGACACGGACCAAAGACTTCGCTTCATTATTTGACATGGAAAACAGGTTGTGCTACTGTACAAATGCCTCTAGCTTGTTCACCTTATTTGGTTTCCCACACAATCCCTCAGCCTGGCGTCTTTTCATAGACTTTTCCAAGCAAAGTCTCAAGCTTGTGTTCCTGTACAATGGGAATAAATGCACCAGCATTCACACTACCCATTCAGTCCATCTGAAGAAGTATGGAGCTCCTTTTAGAAGCTATCAAGTACAACCAGTATCAGTGGAGTCTCTGTGATGACCTTGTAGTGTTCTGTAGCCAACACGTAAAGTGTCCCCTTAGAGACTCGTGACCACCAAGTACCAGGTCAAAGCTATGGGAACCCCTTAACACGGTAATAACGGTCATTTATTTTATACATTCATATAGGTATATTTCCAATCCAACAAAATTCATTTCTTTTATAGATAAAATAAAATAAAATATTTCTCTTTATCTCATAACAAAGATATATATGCATTGTACAAAAATCCTAAGCTATTGTATACTAAAAGCAAAGAATTAAAAATCTTATCACCGTTGTTGTAGATAGTATCATCGGCATTTTCAATAAACATTATTCAGTGCCACTGTGATCTATTAAAAATTTTAAGACGTTCCACATACCACCGTGGGAAAAGATCACCCTGAACGTCGACATCAATGAAGACCTCCACAAGAAATCTTGCTCGGTGGAAAAACTTAGACAGAAGACCCTACAAGTCACTGTATATGGGTGGTTCCAAGTGTGGCCGTAAGACAAGGACAAGGTTATATAGCTCCACAACTCGGATGATGTTCAGATTGCCGGAAAAAACGAGCATTTATATTGCCGAAGTCTTCGGAATATCCAAAGTGATACAAAAGCCTGAATCTGACACACATAGTAACTTTGTTATTTTCCCAGATTCTTTTTGTGCATTACAGTCAGTTAAGTCAGGTACCCAAATGGGGAAACCTTTCCAGGGCAAAATCATCAGCGCACTTTCGACGACCAACAAGTCCATTACTTTCTCTTGAGTTCCCATTCACATTGGGATCTCCGGGAACGAGAAAGCGGACACGCTAGCCAAATCTGCGTTAGAAAATGACTCTATTATAGATATACCCATAGACATAGGCAGTTTCAATTCAATCTTAAGAAAACAATTACACGCACACTGGGAACGCCAGTGAGACAATTTTCACATCATGCATAAACAAAAGGAGCACATAACAGACTAGGCAACATCATACAAAAGCAATAGACGGGAAGAAATCGACATAGCAAGGCTGAGGATGAATTCCACCTACATTACCCACCTAGATCCTTATATCACTGGCGTATTTCCTCCCCAGTCCAACACCTGTAACACCACACTACCTATAAAATACATACTCATACATTCCACGAAATATAACACACAGCGCCAGGCGCTTATACATCACTGCAGACTCAACAACATTCATTTAAACGTGACAAATCCTTTGGCCAATGACTGTTTCTTTATTGACAAAGTAGTCTTTTACTTGCACACAACACGACTGTTCTGGAAATTGTAATGGTGAATTAAACAGGATCGCAGGTTCACACTAAGCTTAATGAGCCCCTTGTGGGTCGATAGCCTTAAGACAAAAAAAAATCAATAAATAGAGATCAGTCATGTGATTGACTTTAAACATCCTAGATATTCTTCTGGAAGATAGCTGTTCTTTAAGAAATAGTACCAGCCGTTAGCACTGAGCACGGAAGTGTTCATCCTAATCGTGCGTAAGGGTAAATACACAGCGGCGAACTAAATGGACTGACAGGTGCATTCCAACGAGAACACCACCAGCCGTCGGCACCGACCACGGAAGTGCTCATTCCAAATGTGCCCAAGGGAATCATACCATGGTAAGCTTAATGTTGTGTTCTGACTCCCCTTTTTGAAAAACCTTCCATACTTTCTCTCCCTACCACTCGTTTTAGGCTGGCCACTTGGCTTACTTTATATAGAAGTAACGCAGGCAACCTTGGAGTTGACCTAACACTGACGATCAGTAGAGGAGCTAACATTGGTGACTACATTTGGCGTCCCTGGAGCAGAAGCAACATTTGGTGAACCACAGAGTGCTTGTTAGCCCCGGCCTGCCCGCCCAACCCAACCCCGGTGTGCCCAGCTCTGCCGCCTCGGCCTGCCTGCCAGGCCCTGTCGCCCCGGCCTGCCCATTCCAGTACCACCTCCCCGGCGTGCCCAATCCCGCACCACTGCAACGGCATACCCAGCCGCGCCGACCCGGTTACCCAGCCCAGCCCCGCCGACCCGGTTACCCAGCCCAGCCCCGCCACCATGGACTGCTCTGGCCAACCCCGCTGCTCGCGAACATCACTTACATACTAACCACGTAAGCATGACGGACGATCAACCACAGGAAGTAAGTGCATTCCAAGGACCCCCTTTTTCCAACTGTGACCAAACAATATGGTTCACAATCCTCGAGTGTAACTTTAAGGCAAACCGAATTACCACCAGCCTAACAAAGTTTTCACATGCTTGCGGCCTTTTATCACCTGATGTACTCCTCCAGGTTTCGGACACCATCTCCAAGGCAACTACATCCAATACCCCATAAGAGGATCTGAAGCAAGCCGTTCTGGACCGTCTCGAGTCTTCTGAATCTACACGCCTGCTCCTCTCTGAGGAAGAACTTGAAAATGAGAAAATGTCCGACTTGCTGCGACGCACGAAGCGATTGCTCGGGGACAAATGCGCAGCATTCGACCAGTCTATCTTAATCCACCCATTCTACCAGTGCCTGCCACCAACCACCCAAGGCAACCTCTTCAGCGCCAAGAACAAGCTCTCACTCGAAGAACTAGCCACGTTCGCTGATAACTTCATGGTTTCAGTACCAGTCGCGCGTCCTACCACCGCCAAACTCGCCGAGTCCGAAACGCAGGCGTTAACCGAGCTAGTCTCCAAACTCGCCCTCCATGTCAACGCCCTCCAAAAGCAGGTTACCAATCTTCACAGACGACCTCCGTCACTCAGATATCACTGCAACCGCTCCAAGTCTACATCCAGAGGGAGACCCAAACAAACATCAGGCGTCTGCTTCTACCATCGTTGCTTTGGACAAGATGCAAAGAAGTGCGCACAATCGTGCACCTTCTCACCGGCACCGTTAAACGAGATGGGCGGACGTTAACGGCGCACAGCGTTCGCCAATAGATATCGAAACTTTTCTTCGTTTTTTATCCACTCTCAAACACCACATACCTAATAGATACCGGAGCTGAAGTCAGTGCCCTGCCTGCCACAGAAACCAAGCATTCACTGCCGCCGATGTCTTACTTCTACGCAGCCAGTGGCACCAAGATACCCATTTTCAAGAGGAGGATACTTCAGGTAGAACTCATTTGATCATTTGAGTGGACCTTCTACGTTGCAGCAGTTATCTAACCAATTCTTGGCGCCGATTTTTGACCCACTTTGACCTCCTGATCGACATTAAAGATCGCAAGCTCCACGATCCCCTTACATCGATGTCATCCAACGCCAGGCCAACAACCGGAGTAAGTAGCCAGCTTTCAACCATCAGTGCTGATAACAAGATTGTTTCTCTCCTCAGGTCCTACCCTACCTTGACACAACCTTACTTCACGACCACAACCGTGAAACACCACGTAGTGTACTACATAGAGACTACGGGACCTCCAGTCTACGCCAAGGCCCGTCGCCTAGCTACAGAACGCCTCAAACTAGCCAAGGCAGAACTGGAAGCCCTCATGTGTCAAGGCACTATTCACTCAAGCTCAAACAATTGGTCATCAGCGCTCCACATTGTCCCCAAAAACAACGTCGACATCAGACCATGCGGTGATTACCACGCAGGAACTCGCATATACTCCCGGATCGACCTTGTCAAAGCCTTCCATCACATTCCAGTCAACCCGCTGGACATCCAAAAAACAGCTATCCCCACGCATTTTGGCTTTTTCGAATACGTTCGAATACCCTTCGGCCTCAAGAACTCTGCCCAAACTTTTCAGAGAATCATAGACGACGTCTTACGAGGTCTGCCTTTTTGCTTCACTTACATCGACGATGTGCTCATCGCTAGTACGGACGAAGTCAAGAACCAAGACCATCTGAAACAAGTCTTTACCCAACTACAAGACTACGGCATCCACATCAATCTCGACAAATATGAGTTCAGTGTCTTGACCATCAACTTCCTAGGATACACCGTCATACCTTCAGGCGTCACCCCTGTCTCATCCCGCTGCGACGCCATCTCTATATCCCATAACAAGGATATACACGTATTGTACAAAAATCCTAAGCTATTGTATACTAAAATTAAACAATTAAGAATCTCATCACCATTGTTGTAGATCGTATCATCGGCATTTTCAATAAACAGAAATCAGTCATGGGATTGACTTTGAATATCCTAGATATTCTTCTGGAAGATAGTTGTTATTTAAGGAATAGTACCAGCCGTTAGCACTGAGCACGGAAGTGTTCATCCTAATCGTGCGTAAGGGTAAATACACAGCGGCGAACTAAATGGACTGACAGGTGCATTCCGACGAGAACAACACCAGCCGTCGGTACTGGGTACGGAAGTGCTCATTCCAAATGTGCCCAAGGGAATCATACCACAGCAAGCTCAATGTTGTATACTTACCCCTTTTTGAAAAAAACTCCCATACCTTCTCTCCCTACCACTCGTTTCAGGCTGGCCACTTGGCTTACTTCACACAGAAGTAACGCAGGCAACATTGGAGCTGAGCTAACACTGACGATCAGTAGAGGAGCCAACATTGGTGAGTCCACAACCTCAAGGTCATTGGGCTTCTTATGGGTATGCAGGCGGGCTTCACAAAGTACTGTTGCTTTCTCTGTATCTGGGACAGTCGGGCTGTATCCAAGCACTACAAGCAGAAGTACTGGGGATTTCGTGAAGGTCATGAACAAAAGTGGAGCTGCCTTCCAACACTTATGCACTCTGTTCCCAGCTCTGAGTTCTGCTAAGCTCAAGGAGGGTATCTTCGTCGGACCCCAGATCTGATAGGTGCTGAAGAATATGGACTTTGAGGAGCTTCTTACCTTAAAAGAACTGAGAGCATGGGAAGCATTTAAGTCAGTTTGCAATGGCTTTCTTCGTAATACGCGGGTATCAGATTACCAAGAGTGTATCGATCAATTATTAGTCATATGAGGATAAGGGATGCCGCATGTCACTCAAAACTCATTTTCTCCACTCCCACCTCAGCTTCTTCCCTCCGAACCTCGGGGCAGTGAGTGATGAGCATGGAGAAAGGCTCCACCAAGATGTTACTAAGATAGAGAGCAACTATCAAGGCAAGTGGAAGCCCAGCATGATGGGGACTTCTGCTGGATGCTTTTGCGTGATATCCCGGAAGCAAAGTACACAAGATCATAAAAAAATAAACTCACTTCTAACTGTCTACTGTACAATGATTTGTGTGTATTGCATTATCCAAATAATGTAGTTCCATCAATATTCTGTATCTATGTTGGTTTTTATATAATGTGCCTTTGTAACATGTATTGAATACATTATATTTTGAATTTATATGCGGTATGATTAAAAGGGGATATGTAAAAACGAACAAACTAGAAGTGATAGAGCAAAACTGTTCAGAAATTTGAATTCACCACATCAAAATTAATAAAAAAAAATATATGTATATTCACATCCTACCCTAGATAAAAGAAAATGTAAACCACTGTTACCTGTCATGTTGTATGCCTCTCTATTTGCCTTCCCCGCTTTAGGAATTTTGTTAATTTTTTAGGGAAATGTCACAAAAAATTGTATGAAAACTCATATACGTACTCGGTGAAATACCAAATATCACTTCACCATTTTATGGTTTGTCGTTTCGATTGTTGATATGTTTTTTTGTTTTGTGTTTTCTAAACAATTGAAAAAAGACGCATAAGCTATGTAAAGAAAAATCATCGACATTTAAACCCACTCCTGTATTCTAATGAACCAACATTTTTCTCAATGTAGAATTTTAAATACATCAGATTAGTGCATATAACTTTCTAAAGCTATCGAAAGCCACTCTAACACTGAGGCATCTTAGAAAGTACAAATAGAAAATTCTTGAATTTCTGAAAGAATTTCATGTTGTCTATGGAGAAAATTTATGAAAATATCGTAAGAGAGCATTTATTATCTTATTCTGACTAATGGCAGGCTATCTTAGTCAGTTACCCGTGACCCTTTCCTTACCAAGTGATCCTTTTCATTAAGTAATCGTGCCCCTTTTCTCCACGACTGGAGTTATTATTTGGTTCAGGTACCCTAATGTAGAATTAGGTCGTAGCTCTTCAACTAAACTGCTCACCAACCCCTGGTAGGGTAAAGCCCTATCAGTTACGGTAAGCTTTTTCTCTTTTTTTTTTTTTTTTACGATGTTGGGTCGCCTCCCCGTCTGGCCAGGATTGTCAGAAACCAACGTGATATAGCCCTCTTTAACACTGTGACATGCGTTAAAGAATTTATTCTGGCAATTACAAGACTATCGATCAAAGCTATATTCTGTTCCAAGCTCGCCCCTTTCATTTGAATAAAATCATCCTGTTTTGACCAGAATGAAATATAAAAATAACATCGCTCTGCTCAGGAGATGAACACGACTTGAAATGTGAATATCTTTTGACAATATTTATGCTATTTCTAATAATACTGATCGTATTAGGCTGACTTCAAAAATATTCTAGAGACGAGTAGTGTTTTTAGTTGATACTAAAGGCATAGTACAGCTCTTAGTCATCAATATTCAAAGTATAGACAATACATTTATTGCCTCTCGGGGATGAATGTAAACACCTAAATTCAACAACACAACAACAGGCTCAAATCTTTGCCCATTCCGCTACCAGGTGATTTTATTCGGCAAACAGAACCCTCTTTAGTAAAAAAGTCAACCTGATCTAAAACATAAATAAATAAATTAATTAATTAAATGTGTAGTTATTCTTTTTGTCGCCAAGCAAATTTATCTAATCGATGGGAGGGAATCCAGCTGGGTCAGGATGCAACGGGGGGATGGGGAGAAAGGGGGAGTGGGATGTGAGGCCAAGGGGAGTTGGGGACCAGGTGGAGACAGGAATTCCTGTACAGTGGAGAGGTCACTGTTGTAAAAGGGAGATGATTTTCTATTTCCCATGAGATAAGACCAATTTGAAAGGTATTGAGAGCCATCACGCTAATGAGCCAATCAACACTGCGTTCCAACGACCAAAAGAACAGGAATTTTTTTCATCTATAACGAGGAAGAATGTGAAAAATAAAAACAAACACAAGGAGGGAATCAATCAAATGCCGTTTTGTTCTTATTTTGAATACACCTTGAAATACTAAATATATATTTAGGCGTGGAGAATATCAGTTGTTTACGTATGCGTGCATGTGTGTGTGTGTGTGTGTGTGTGTGTGTGTGTGTGTGTGTGTGTGTGTGTGTGTGTGTGTGTGTGTGTGTGTGTGTGTGTGTGTGTGTGTGTGTGTGTGTGTGTGTGTGTGTGTGTGTGTGTGTGTGTGTGTGTGTGTTTGTGTTTGTGTATGTTTGTGCGCGCGTGTGTGTGTGGGTGTGTTTTTATGTGTGTGTATATATGTGCTCGTATCTCTCTCACTTTCTATCTCTCCATATATACTCGTGTATTATATTTCCCTCTCGCAATTTGTCTGACGCAATCTTAAAGTTTTAAATAACTTTGCTCCGTTGACGTCAGGGGAAGAACCAATTGCATCTGACCTTGTGGCATTTCCATGGCAACGAAAGAACGTGACCTGTTATGATACATCTACCTTCCAATGTCATCAACCGTCGCCTACTACGTCATCGGACGTGTAGAATTGCTGAATGAACTACAGTTCCGTCAATCAGTGAATTAGTAGTCGAAACACTGTGGTAGTTCACGTCCAAAATGTTGAAGCACTTATACCTGGGCAAGTGATCGTCACTGGGGTCGAATCTGAGGTGAATTTCAACTTCTCCCGTAATAATGTTACATTAATTCTGCGCACACATTTCTACAACTTAAACCACTAAATCGCAATTTTATGTTTAATATTTTACTCTAGCCAATAACAAACCATTTTTGTCAGCGAGTTTCCCTTAGCTGTACAAAACTACTTGTCTATAGCCAGAACGAAATTTATAAATTGCTAGTGTGGACACGTAAATGTTAAACCCTGTCGATTTTAGTTAGTGTGTGGGTCGTTCGTGAATAGAAAACTTCGGTGAGACATTTATTTTATTATTATTATTATTGTTATTATAATTTTTTTTTTTTTTTTTTTTTTTTTTTTTTTTTTTTTTTTTTTTTTTTTTTTTTTTTTTTTTTTTTTTTTTTTTTTTTTTTTTTTTTTTTTTTTTTTAGCCTACCTCATTTAGTCGGGAGGAGACACCTTTTCGAAACGTTTCATGATCGATTCGTCAAAGACACGATTCGAAACCACGATTATCGTGATTTCATGACAATTTTTTCTGCTTTAATCAACGGGGATTAATACTCTGGATGGCCCCTCCTGTGTTTGGACAAGCGCTCAATCGACCTATGAGAGAGTTTGGGTTGTTTCGTGAGGACCTTTCTATACCTATCTACGTATATTGCAAATGGTCGGGTGCCCATGCACACATAGGTACTGTACATACATACACACACGTACACAAATGTACACACAGAGTGTTTGAGGGGTACCATGAAACATAGCAGATTATTCAGAATAAGCAAATAATCCAGTAAAAATGTAGAAATAAACTAAAAATTACTTGTGGCCAATAGAGACACATATTGTAGTTCGTGTCCTATGTATATTACAATTACGGTAAACACACACACACACACACACACACACACGTGTGTGTGTGTGTGTGTGTGTGTGTGTGTGTGTGTGTGTGTGTGTGTGTGTGTGTGTGTGTGTGTGTGTGTGTGTGTGTGTGTGTGTGTGTGTGTGTGTGTGTGTGTGTGTGCATAAACACATACACATGCGCACAGTTCCTTTTTCCCATCATCCCTATTTCACTATCTTCTCCAACAAACTTGCAACATTCATCCTCCCTACCCTCGATCTGGGAGGACAGCATTTTAGGTGTCATAGTAAAAAATAATAAAAAAAATCATTTATGTCTCATTCTCTCCTCTGTGTTGTCTTTCATTGGATCATTGGAGCTATTAGTATCCTCCCTTGCCCTAATCCCTATGATTATTACAATATGCCCTCTCTACTCCCTTTAAACGCTTTTTTATTCTTCCTTTGAACATAAGAACATAAGAATGAAGGAGAGTGCAAGAGACCGTGAGGCCTACACTAGGCAGTCTATTACCGCCTCCCATCCCCATCCATAAAGTTGTCTTACCGGTCCTTAAAATAACTAATAGTTTCATCGCTCACTACATGGTTACTAAGTCTGTTCTATTCGTTGACCACCCTATTAGTAAACCAATTCTTGGCTATTTCCTTTTTAAATATAAAATTTGTTCAGTTTGAATTCATTACTGCGAGTCCTGTCCTGTTGCCTTAATATGATGACTTTGTTTGCGTCATCCTTGTTAAAGCCTTTGATCCACTTAAACACCTATATTAGATCACCCCCGTACTCTGCGTCTTTCCAGAGAGCATAAGCTGAGGTGCCCAAGGCTCTATTCGTAAGGTAAATTTTTGAGACCTTGTATAATTTTGGTCATTCTCCTCTTTACTGATTCTAGTGAATTGATGTCCATTCTATAGGACGGAGACCAAAACTGTACAGCATAATCAATGATGAGTCTAACTAACGCTAGAGTTTGATAATTACCTCTGCACTTTTATTCATAACCGACCTATCAATGAAACCTAATGCTCTGTTTGATTTATTCTTGGCGGTATAGCACTGTTTCCTGGATTTAAGTTAAGTACTCACTAGAACTTCCAAGTCTCTCTTGCACTCAATTTTCTCTAAAAACGTGTTATCTAAGCTACACTTTGAGATATTGAAGTTCATTTGCACTTTGAGATATTGAAGTTCATTTGCACTTTGAGATATTGAAGTTCACTTGCTATTTCCCCCACCACGTGACAATTTGTTAAGATCGTCCTGCAGAATCTCGGCGTCGTCTCCTGGCCTAATAAGGCGTCCTATTTTAGTGTCGTCTGCAAACGTACTAACATCACTATCAATCCCATTGTCCAAATCGTTTATGTACATAATGAACAATAAGGGACCCAAAACCGAGCCCTGGGGGACCCCACTAAAAACATTCCCCTACCTGGATTTTATACCATTTATAGTGACCCGCTATTTTCTGTCACAGATCCAAGTTCTAATCCATTCTAACACTTTTCCTCCTATTCCATGGGCTTTGATTTTATTTTGTAGTCTCTGGTGGGGCACCTTGTCGAACACTGCTAAAGTCAAGATAAATAACATCGAAACTATCATTGTTATCTGACGCCTTATATACACTAGTGTAAAAAAAATAGAAGATTAGTCACACATGACTTACCCTTGGAGAAACCATGTTGTGTGTCACGAATCAAATTATGTTTCTCGATGTGTTCTTTGAGTCTAATTATTGATTCAAGCATTTTTTTATGACTGCTGTCAAACTGATTGGCCTGTAGTTGCATATAGACGATTTATCTCCCTTTTTGAAAACAGGAACAACGTTTGCCTGCCCCCAAGCAACAGGCATAAAACCAGTGTCTACCGACTTGTTAAATATTTCTATTAACTGGTCGCAGATTTCAAATTTACACTCTTTAAGCGCTCTCGGAAATTTTTCGTCTGGACCCAGGGAATTTGTAGCTTTAAGTCTTTCAATCTACTTGACTACTTCTACCTTACTAATGCTGATTTTAGATAGTCTACTTTCTTCATCCCACTGAAAATCGGATCGCAATCAGGTACCTTATCTAACCTCTCCTTAGTAAACACCGAGAGAAAATATTTGTTAAACCCCTCACTCATTTTTCCTCAGATTTACAAAGAATTACAAAGGCGGAACATGCCGACAGGAGATCTTTTGGTTCATATTTAGGTCGGATGAAAAAAAAATCATAATGATAAATTTTATGAATAAATAAATGAACATAAAAGCTGTAATAATGTAGATAATAAAATGCATAAATAAGTGCATAGGTATGATTAAATGATAACCAAACAGGTAAGTAGTAAATAATAATAAATTGACATATAACTTATAATAAAAGAGAATCAAACCAATAATAATAAACAGACAAATGATAACAAAACAAATAATATAAAATAAATTATAGTCATTACAGCATCTTGCGTAGGTGCTTATCTAAATGATTTTTAAAGTTTCGAACCGAACTACATTGCTCTGCAATGTAGTTCGGTTGGCGAAGTTTTTTCTACCCACTTCCAAATTAAATCTATTTCCTGACAGTTTGAGACCATTGTTTCTTGTAGGATTCTCATTCAGTGTAAAAATTTGGTCACTTTTGATGTTGTGAATTCCCTTTAGAATCTTAACGACCTGTATCAAGTCACCTCTGAGTCTACGCTTTTTTAAGGAAAACAGATTCATATGCTTTAGTCGATTTTCGTATGATTTATTTTTGATATTTGGAATTAGTTTTGTGGCTCGCCGTTGTACTTTTTCAAATCTGTCAATATCTTTAATGAGATTAGGTGACCATACGGAAACAGCATATTCCAAATGTGGACGAACTAACGATTTATATAGATTGTTAATAATGATGGCTGAAATACACTGCTCAGATGATTTGAGGTCGTTACTGATAATTACGCCGAGATCCTTTTTACTCTCCATTTTTGTTAACGAGTTTCTAAGTAATTTTTATTCGTACTTACTGTTATTTTTAGCTGTGTGCATTACCTTGCATTTACTTGTGTTAAATTTCACTAGCCTCTTTTCAGATCATTACTGCAATTTATCTAAATCTTCTTGAATATCTAATTGGTTTAAGTGATCATTTGCCATACCGTACAGTTTTACAGTTTTGTATCATCAGCAAATTTGGAAACAATAAATCTAATTTGTGGTCTATATCATTTATATATACCATGAATAGAAGTGGTCCAAGAATAGAACCCTGAGGAACTCCACCCGTAACATTTTTCCATCCAGAAGTATTTTTCCATTTAAAACAACTCTCTGTTTTTGATCATTCAACCAATTACTACCCAAACTTAATAGGCTACCACTTATTCCGTGTGAAGCTAATTTAGTAAATAATTTTTCGTGGGGGACGGTATCAAAAGCTTCTGCAAAGTCTAGATATATTAAATTTATATTGTTTCTTTTGTCATAATTCGAAGTAACTGTGTTGTAGGATTCGAGTAAGTTAGTCACGCAAGAACGTTTCCGTCTGAAACTATGCTGGCTATCATTTATCAAACATTTACTTTCTAAATGATGTTCGACAGCATCTCTAATGATAGTTTCCATCATTTTCCTTTGATTGAAGTCAAACTTATAGGACTGTAGTTATTTGGATTCATTTTGTCACTTTTTTTTTCTTTTTCTTTTTTTTTAATAATCTATAATGGAACAACAATCTCATTTTTCATTCCCTTTAAGATTCTTGGATAGGCCTACCAACCGTCAGGCCCTTGTGTTTTATTAACTTTGAGTTTCTCTATACACCTTTTAATTTTTTCTTTTGGTATATTTACCGTAGTGAGTTTACCCTAGACTTATCACAGATTTCAGTTTGGAGTTCACATTGAGCTGTTTCGTTTACGAACACTGAGCTAGAATAATTGTTTAAAATATCACACATTCCTTCATTCGAATATTCATGTTGACCGTCAGCAGATAATAGTGGACCAATGTGATTCCTAATAACCTTTTTATCTCTAATGTAACTATAGAATTCTTTGGGATTCTCTTTGGATTTATCAGCGATATTCATTTCATATTGTCGTTTTCGTTTTTATTGTCTTTTTTAAATATCTCTGTATTAATACATAACTTTGATAGTCATTAGATGCACCCAAGCACTTGTATTTCTTATAAGCCTGTCTCTTTTTAGTATTATTATTATTATTATTATTATTATTATTTATTTATTTATTTATTTTTTTTTTTTTTTTTTTTTTTTTTTTCGAGCCATTTTGGGCAAGCCTGATTTGGGGGACGTCTGTCCTTAAACTGGATGTAAGTATGAATCATTTTAGTAAGCGTATTTTGAAATATTTCCCACATCTGATCTACAGTTCTTTCGCTTGGTTTTGCCTTCCAATCTGTAAGCTGAAGCGCCTGGCGTAGTCCTATGAACTGAGCTTTACTGAAATCGGGTATTTTAGAAACACAAGTATCTTTTCTAAAATAGTTTAGTAGGTTCAATCTAAGTTGTGATCGCTATTTGCAACTGTTTCACTGACTTCCACATCGGTTATCATGCTTTTGCAGCTAGTGATCAATAGATGGAGTAAATTTCCATGTCTTGTGGGCTCTTTTACATGCTGAACTAAGTAATTGTTACAGAGAAAATCAATCAAGCGACAACCTATATGGTCATGTTCAAGGGTCATCCAATCAATGTCAGTAAAATTGAAATCACCCATTATCAATAAATCCCGGTTGCAGAAACTAGACAGTTCTTGACACAAGAGTATGTCGTCTGGTAATGATAATGTTTTTTGGCCTATATATTACACCTGTATTCATTTTTGTCCATTTGTTTGGGTTAATTCTACCCACATTCTATCATATATATCCTGTTTCATTTTTACTAAAACACAAGCATGGACATTGTTTTTAACGTACAACAGAACATCCCCACCTTTCTTGTGATTTCTATCTTGATTGAAGTGTTTAAATCCCGCGATATTAAATTCAGCTTCAAACTCTTTACCATTTAATCATGATATTTTCGTCACTTTGAATTGGGCCTATCTTTTCCTTATTTTTTGCCATATCGTTATATTTGGATTTATGGTGTGTTTCCCCTTTTTTTATTTCTAAGTAAAGTCCTCTTTTCATTCCTATCTCATGTTTCTGCCTATCCGTCTTCCATTTGGGAGTATTATTATTCTTCCTTGTTGACTTGAAGGGAATAAATTCATTTTGTTCATTTATGATTAAATCTATTGTGTTAATATACATTTCGTCCAAATCGCTGACCTTGCAGTCAACGGGGATCGAACCCAGGACTTCGCGTTGTCTAAAGAAACCATCAGCTACAGTAGTTTTATTTATTCTCCTATTTCCTATCATCATCCTCTCACCCCGTTCTGACCTTCTCTCACACTTCCATACACATCATATAACTCTCTCTTTCTCTCCTCCCTTTTATTTCCCACCTTTTTTCCTTTTTTTCCTACTCAATTCTATTTACGTCATTTTCTTCCCTCCATCTCCCTTCTCCATTATTCTTTCAATGCTCTCCCCACATTTTTCTCTGACACCTCATCTTTCTAATCATTCCCTAATTTTTTTCACTCCCATTTCTTTCCCTTTTGCCCTTCCCTTACTAATTCCTTTTCTTCCTAGACACAAACCAAACCCTCCCTTTCTCCTTCCTCCCCTCCTTTCTCCTTATTTTCTCCACCTCGAAATCTATCCCTATTCACAACCTTTTCTTCCCTTTCTCGTTCCCCCTTTCCCTCTCTCCTCTTCCATCTCTCTTACTAAGCCCTATTCCCTCTCCCCTCTCCTATCTCCTTCCCTAAGTCCTCTCTCTTCTCCCCTCTCCCCTTTTCCATCATTCTCCCTAAGCCTTCTCCCTTTCTCCTCACTCCCATCTTCTTCCTTAAGCCCTCTCCCTTCTCTCCTCATCTCTTTCCCATCTTTCTCATTGAACCCTCTCCCCTCTCCCTTCTCCCCTCATCTCTCTCCCATCTTCCTCACTGAACCCTCTCCCCTCTCCCTTCTCCTCTCTCCCATCTCCTTCATTATGCCTTCTCCCCGTCTTAATTCTCCCATCTCTCTCCCAAACCCCTCTCTTCTCTCTCCCCTCTCACTTCTCCCATCTCTCTCCCAAACCCCTCTCTCCTCTCTGCCCGTCTTAATTCTCCCATCTCTCTCCCAAAACCCTCTCTCCTCTCTCCCCTCTCTCTTCTCCCATCTCTCTCCCAAACCCCTCTCTCCTCTCTCCCCTCTTACTTCTCCCATCTCTCTCCCAAACCCTCTCTCATCTCTCCCCTCTTACTTCTTCCATCTCTCTTCTAAAACCCTCTCTCCTCTCTCCCCCTCTCACTTATCCCATCTCTCTCATAAACTCCTCTCTCCTCTCTCCACCTCTCACTTTTCCTATCTCTCTCCCAAACCCCTCTCTCCCCTCTCCCCTTCTCACTTCTCCAATCTCTCCCCCTCTCACTTATGCCATCTCTCTCATAAACTCCTCTCTCCTCTCTCCACCTCTTACTTTTCTTATCTCTCTCCCAAACCCCTCTCTCCCCTCTCCCCTTCTCACTTCTCCCATCTTTCCCCCAAACCCCTCTCTCCTTTCTCCCCTCCCATCTTCCCTAAGCACTCTCTCCTCTCCCCTGATCTCCACTCCCATCTCCCTCTTTATGCACCCTCCCCTCTCTCCCCTTCCATTTCCATCCCTAACCCTTCTCCTTCTCTCCACTCCCTGGACCCCATTTCCTCCCCTCGTAATCCCTGGAAAACCGGCGTGTGTGTGTGATTTAAGTCCGAGGCTCTCTTAATCGGCCTGGATTAGTCCAATTGGCTACGTTTTGACTTAGTCACTGTACACTGCCGTCCGTCGCCCGTCGCCCGTCGCCCGTCGCCCGTCGCCCGTCGCCCGTCGCCCGTCGCCCGTCGCCCGTCGCCCGTCGCCCGTCGCCCGTCGCCGGCGTCGACGCCAATCGCATCATGGCCGCGTCATGGACGTAGACGTCAGTCATCGAAGAACCACATATTTTTTTTTTGCGACTATACGTACAAAACACCCACCCACACACACTAAAGCCCAAATACATAATCACACAGAATTCCAATTGGCTACGTTTTGACTTAGTCACTGTAAATTAAAACTCATAAAACAGAAAAGATAAACATGAAATAAAATTGACACATGAGCAGCGATATGGACAAAACCTCTGAAAATTTCATGTTTTAGTCACATGTATGAAATTTCGTTTAAATCTAGTAAGATTTTTCCCGTTAGAAAATTCATTATCAATTGAATATATACTTTGGCTCACACACACAAAATCACTCATAAACACACAAACTAACAAAACACACACACACAAACACACACACACATACACACACACACACATACACACACACACACACACACAAACACACACACACACACACTCACACAAGCACGCATGCACACACACAAACACACGCATACACAAATACACGTACACACACACAGAAACACACGTACACACACACACACAAACATATGCACACACACACATACACACACACAGACACTCACATACACACAACACAAAAAACGAACACACACACACATACACACTTACTTACTTAGGTTACTTAGGTGATGGCTTCTAGGGGCTTCAGCCGATGACAGCTCTCCAAGCCCCCCACGTAGAATATTTAAAGTCCAAAATCTAATTTCATCACTAAATTCTCCAAGTCATACGAAGCAGTGAAGAAGTGTGTCTTCAGTCTCTTCTTGAAGATGGTCGTAGTTTCAGCCATTCTAACATTTTCAGGAAGTCTACTATAGAGACGGGAAGCACTATTAACAAACGCTATACGTCCAGATTCTCTATAAAACCTTGACTCTAATAGTTTATTCACTTCAATACTGTGTCGCAAGGCTATATCAGTATCTATTCGGAAGTCCACGAGCATATCACACAAATAATTAGGCCTCCCAAACTTCAATGCCTGATACACCATAACGGACTGTTTATACATGATGCGTACTTTGACTGGGAGCCAATGCAGCTGTATTAATACTGGAGTTATCCATCCCCTTCTAGACTGACCCTTTATCAGTCTCGCAGCTCTATTCATAATTAATTGAAGTTTCTTCAATAAGTAGTTAGGAAGACCATAACATAAAGAGTTGCAGTAGTCCAATTTACCCAACACATGATTGTAAATAAGCTTCCTCATAGAATTCTCATCAAGGTATTTCCTTATAAACACTAAGTTTCTCAAATGATAACCAGCTACTTGCACCGTCTGATTTATCTGTTCTCTCATCATAAGTTCTCTGTCTAGCAGCACCCCGAGACTCTTCACACATTTGCTCACTGTGTTGTCTGAATTATTCACATTCAAGACTCGAACACCCAGACGTTCAAAGTCAATTTCACGGCCAATAAACAAACACTCAGTTTTATCTTCGTTCAATTTCAGTTTTCTAGAGTCCATCCAATATTTAATGTCAACCAGTATAGCACTAACATGATCTTCGGCATCATGTATATTTGATATAGACATATAGAACTGAGTGTCACCAGCAAACAATTTAAAATTAACTCCATGTTTCTTAAGTACTATAGATAAGTCAGCAGTGTATATACAAAAAAGTATCGGCCCCAGCACACTACCTTGAGGCACTCCCCTAGTCGAAGGTATCGAGTTAGAAAATTCATTACCTATTTGTACACAGTAGGTTCTACCTTCCAGGTAACTCTTAAGATACGAGAGAGCAGCACCTTCAATGCCAATGCGTTCACAAACTCAAAGCAATACATCGTGCACTACCGCATCAAAAGCTGCACTTAGGTCCAACAAAATCAATAGTCCACACTCTCCTCTATCCAGAATTCCTCGCATGTCACTCACTACAGGACACAAAGCAGTTTCAGTAGAATACAGAAAACGATATGCCGACTGATTGTCATGAATCTCCCCAACCTCATTCAAGTGTCCATTTAGTTGTATTAACAGAACACTTTCCAGTACTTTGGATTGAAACGTCAAATTCGACACTGGACGGAACGAACTGAGTGATTGGGGATCAAGATTTCCTTTTAATATCGGTTTAACAATGGCCTGCTTTTCAGAATTCGGGAATACTCCCACCAAAATACTTGAGTTCACCATGTTCGTAATCACAGTTATTAGTCTGTCAAAATTCATACTACCATGAAGTAAGCTAATTGACATGGGATCGTTAGCAGAGTAAGTAAACTTTGCTTTCTTGATTACATCCTTGACCGTTGACTCGCTCACTGTTTGAAACGCAGTTAATTTTATTGCTGAAGTCTGTTCACTCTCCAACACAACCGAATTATTACTACTGATCGCCGAAATCATTCTCGTTATCTTGTTGTCAAAAAAAGTATAAAAATTAATTTGCCAATTCACTATCAAAATATCCCTCAGGCAACTTGCGTTTCTTTTTACTGCCCGTCAGATTGTCTAGCACCTTATAAAGTTTATGCATATTGGGCCCAGCCTGTTCAATTTTACTTTGATAAAAATCACGTTTACGCCTACTGATAAGTTTCTTTTCATAATTGCGTGCCTGAGTATTAGCCACTCTACGCTGATCAGTCTGTTGCCTGCGCCACAATTTCTCCTTTTTCTTATCATTTTTCGCCCTTCTAATTTCACCATTAAACCATGGAGAATCTTCTTTCACTACTATTCTCTTCGATGTCAAAGGACACATCTTTTCATATTCCTCCCTCATCACACTATTGTATATAGTGTATAAACATTCATGACACTCCGATCTTTTTCTTGAACTATGACTACACAAATCACTTTATTGCTCCATAATCTTATCACAAATTAATAATAATAAGGTGTCACAGTCCATATTCCTTGTAGAACGAAAAGTAATTTCTTTAATTTGTCTTCTATTAAGCGCCAAAGCCAGATTAAATGACACAAGTTTATGTACTGGCGACAGAGAGCACACATCGTCTACGTAAAGGTCACGCACAAGGTCACTCGATGTATCAACCAACATTAGATCAATTATGTGACCACACATCGATGTAGGTTTATCCACAATATTGATCAGATTAAACATTACTACCGTTTCTATAAAAAGTTGTATGTAGCGAGCCTTTGTGTCATCAAGCCAAAGGTTAAAGTCGCCCCATACAATAATATTCGTGCTTACCATGTCAATAGTTTCTAAATATAGTTCAAACTCATCAATAGATAAACTGACACTAGCAGCAGGTGGTCTATATATTGTCACAATCGTTAATTTATTTCCACTAATTTCACACTCAACTTGCAATAATTCGAAACTACAATAGATGGCCGTCTTGCATTTTTCACCTTCTTAACTGAATTTGAGACAAACATACCCACGCCCCCTCCACGACCCATACTCCTCGGGTTGTGTACAAAAGAATGCGTTACAGGGGTCATTTCTTTCATAGCAGCTGAATCAAGATCGATTAACCAAGTCTCAGTAACAGCATATAAATCTAATTGTCTATCATTAATAGCGTCCCTGATTTCAGAAGTTTTATTTCTAGCTGATTGAACATTCAAAAGTCCACAGTTAACTCTTTGAGTATTGAAAGCTATGGTCAGTACTCAGTCTAATCCTATTTATTTCTGCGGCAAAAATAGGGCAATCTAAACTACTCACACTGTTCATCTTGACGTTCTGCTGCAAAGCAATTCAAGCACTTCCTCACCTCAGTATGACAAGTGCGCCCCTCGTGTTCACCTGCGCACTTGTAACAGTGAGGACCTTGACCTTTGGCCTTGGCATAACAATTTTCCGTCTTCTGACCAAACTTCAAGCAATGATAGCACATTAGTGCATGATAACGGTCACGTAGCTGGTGAACGCCCCATGTCAGCTTCAACTTGTCATTTTTCTTGAGAATGAACGCTCGCACTTCCGGATCACATTTCAATATATAATGTACAGTCCCCTCTGAAGCCGGCTTATCAAATATAACACTCATCTTATCCTTAACCTTGTCAATCTGTGCTAAATCATTCCTCTCAATAATGCTGTCAATAATCGATTCTTTATTCTCTTCCGGGGCCACGTTACAAATCATAATCTTTGGGTTCAGTCGCTTTCCACAGGAAACATTTAAATTCTCTACTTCTTACAACTTATTCTGTGCTTCCCTTCTCCTCTCCTCAGACTCGAAGTTCATCACAATGTTGCCTTTAGTTGTAAACTTTGAGTCTAGAATTTGAATATCAGTCAAAACCTCCTCTACCTCTTTCTTTTTGTCAACTGCTTTCTCACTACCTCTCGCTTTAAGAATAAGTAGATTCTTATTTTTCTGTCTGTCATTCCTTTTCCTACCTTTTGACACCACTTCAGCCCATGTTGCATCCTCATCCTTGTCATTCCCACGGCTAGTATAAGCAGTAAGTACCTCTTCGACAGCGGCTGACACACCCGCTTGAAAATTCTAGGTTAGATTAAGATTTTCCAGTAAACTTTTAATATCACTCATCTCACGTTTCATTTCAATAATTTGACTACGAATCTCACCTTCACCTTTAATCTCACTAGCACAAGGATCACAAACCTAATTTACCTCATTGGTTCTGGCCTTCACACCTGCCATCCTCGAACAATTACTATGCACGCCAGTTTCACACCTAAGGCATTTCAACCACTTGACCTTTCCATCATTTTCTTTTTGACAAACTGAACAATGTTCACTTCCCGAGAATGTATCACCACTCGACATGATAACTGTAGCATTTAGATACAAGGCCGCACTCGACAACAGGCAGTCACTATCATCAAAGTCGGCCACGGTGCAGAGCTCAGTAGCACACGTCCGCCTCGCTCGACGGTTGGGCATACACATCAAACCCAAAATACGCATATACATAAACACATACGAACACACACACAAACACGCGTGCACACATAAACTCACTCACACACACACACACACACACACACACACACACACACACACACACACACACAAACACACACACACACACACACAAACACACACACACACACACACGCACGCATGCACGCACATACACACAAACAAACACACAAACACACACACACACAAACACACGCACACACACTCACACACTCACACACACACACACACACACACACACACACACACACAGACATACACACACACACACGCACGCACGCACACACACACACACACACGCGCGCGCACACACACATACACACACACACACACACACACAAGCACACACACACACACATACACAGGATTAAAGTCACCAGACAGCACCGCCCCATGCCTGATTCCGCCATGAGGGAATTTGGCAGGTGGATAGTGGAACACCCCTGGCTGGAGGTTCTGAACGTTGACGACGTGGAGACCAAGTGGAGAAATTACTCCATCACTACAATTGAGGCCTTTCACCACTTCTTCCCTGTAAAGGATTTCTCTGTCCATCACTCTGACACCCCTTGGATGACACCACATATCAAACGTCTCATCAAACAACGCAACAACGCATTTTACACCGACCGAGCCCAGTTCAGGTTCCTAAGGAATAAGGTCATCAGAGAGATAAGTACCGCCAAATCATCTTACTACCCAAACAAATTGCAACACCTCAAACAACAACGAAACAACACTCAGTGGTTCAGTAAGATCAAGGCTCTTTGTGGCCTGCAGGGTAACAAGACCCCCACCTCCCTTGCACCTCGCACCTGTCACCTGACCTAGCAGCCCAGGAGATCAACTCCCACTTCGCCTCTATCTGTCAGACTTTACCCCCTCTCGACCCCTCCCGCCTACCTGCCTACCTCCCTTCCCCCTCACCCCCCATTCAAGTTCAAGTTGCCGATGTAGCCACAAAGTTGGGTAAACTGAAAAATAATAGATCCACAACTCCCTCTGACCTTCCTATTAAAATCTACAAGGAATTTGCCCCTGAACTTGCCCTCCCACTTTCCTCCATAATCAATGCCTCTTTAAGCCAAAACACCTGCCCCAGCGACTGGAAAATCTCATATGTCACTCCCATCCCCAAAACCCTCAGCCCACAATCACTAAGTGACCTTAGGCCCATCGCCATCACCCCTATCCCAAGCCTTATATGTGAAGATTTGGTTTTTAACTCAGTTTACAGCAACATAAAAGATTCAATAGATGCCCAACAATTCGGCAACACGAAATCCTCTTCTACCACTCACTGTCTCATTGACTTACTCAACTTCCTTCACAGCAACCTAGACAAGCGTAACACATCTCTAGCTGTCACCTTTGTAGACTTTAGGAAGGCCTTTGACCTTGTTGACCACAATGTTGTTCTCTCCAAAGCCATCCAACTGGGGATCCAGCCCCACCTAATAGCATGGCTGGCAGATTTCCTCACCGGACGACAGCAGGCGGTTAGGTACCAGGGGTCAACTTCCCCTCTCCTCCCCCTGACCTGTGGGGTCCCCCAGGGTACCAAGATGGGTCCCCTATGCTTCCTCATCTTTATTAATGACGCCCTCATGGACACCCCTCACAGATGGAAATATGTGGATGACAGCACCGTAGGCATCCCCATCAACACCAGGCGGCCTGATTACGCACCACTACAAAGCACCCTGAACGAGCTCATGACGTGGACGGAAGACAACAACGTCACAATTAACACCAACAAGACCGTAGTGATGCACTTTTGTACCTCCACACAGGCGGTGGCTCCTCCACAACTTTCATTGGGCCCCCACCCCCTCCAACTGGCCCAATTTACCAAGATCTTGGGCATCACACTCGATGAACAGTTAAATTGGAACCAACATGTCACCAACATAGTCAGGACAGCGTCTTACAAACTGTATATGCTGAGCAGGTTAAAATCATTAGGAACACCTACATCTGAGCTACAGGAGGTCTACAAGACTTTCATACTCCCCACCCTCATGTATGCCTCACCAGACTGGTCCAGCTCACTCACCTTCACACAGAGAAAAAAGTTGGAGAGGGTACAAAAGAGAGCGTGCAGGATCATCCTGGGCGTGGAGTACAGCAGTTACGACCACGCTCTTACCACCCTCACTCTATCTAGGGTGTCACAACGGCACGGTGAGGCACTAAAGAAATTTGGGGAAAGCCTGCTTTCTCACCCTAGACACCGTCAATTCCTCCCTCCCGATGCTCCACCAACTCGCCACGCCACTAAACACAGAAATAGGCTCGTACCAATCAAAGCGCCAAGGACTGACCGCTATAAAAACAGTGCCATTCCATCCATTGTGCACATAATGAACTCCATGTAAACTTGTACCCTGTATATACTCTAAGTTTTATCTTTTTAATCAGCTTTTGTAATGTATTATTATCAGTGTACTACTTCAATCAAAATAAACCTTTTATTATTATTATTATTATTACTATTACTATTATTATTATTATTATTATTATTATTATT
>NC_134811.1:44730267-44732767 GCF_046742065.1 Oratosquilla oratoria | reverse complement strand
TGTAGATCCTGAGAAGGGTAGAGCTAGGCTTATAATAAATTTCCAGCAAAGGGAAGATATCAACCTATATGAAGCTTATTAGGGGTTTATTAAACATTTTATGTCAAAGTGTGATCAGGATCCTATCAGGTCTTTGGTTAGAAGGATAAAGTAAAAACAAGGGAATCAGACACAGAATATTGAGCAAAATTAGACAGATGATCAAAGGACATGAATTCTATATTGAAAGATTCAGATTGGATAGAAAGATCTAATGATAAAATGAACATTTCTCAGGCGTTTAAGTTAATCACTTTCGCCTTGTTAGCAAACAGCTCGGACGAATTAACAGCAGAAAAGCTGTATAAAGAACTCAAGGTAATTATGAGTTTAGGGGAGGTAGATTATTTTCTTCAAGGGTATACTAAATTTAAAGCAATTAGTTCATATCTGATGACAGTGGGACAACAGAAAGAAGAGAAAGAAACTAGGGACTCTACAGATGGTTATAGAGATAGAGGTTATAAACATAGAGTTAGAAGCACTTCAAGGAATGCTAGATTTCAATGTTACAATTGGGATAAACGGGAGCATAAAACACAAGACAGGTATTATGAGCCTATTTGTAGAAATTGCAGATATGAGGGTCATGATAAATATCGTTGTAGAAACCCATCTTTATCTATGTATCATAAAAGGATAGGCCATAGAACACATGAATGCATCCCGAAACAAGAAGAAAACCCCCGACATAAAATAAAACAACACTACAGAGCTACCCATAGAAATACACATAGACCGTATTGTGTATTTGATGTGAGTGATAGAAGGGTGAAAGAAAACTCCAACATCATAGATAGTTATAAACTGACTATAACAATTGGAAGGACTTCCGAAGGACCTTTCATTGCTAGTAGAGTGTTCAATAAGCCTATTCAAATATTCATTGATACAGGATCTGTAGTTGATGTTATAACTTATAGAGTTTTAAACCAATTAAAACCAGGAGTCAAAGTCTTAGAACCAATCCATTACTCATTGCAAGGAGTGACTAAAAATCAGTTATGAACATTAGATAAGGTTGAACTTGAAGTCATCTTATGTAAAAATGAGCATTTGCACATCCCAGCGACAGTTGTAGAAGAATCTGTTTTCCCAGAAGATTTACTGAAAAGATTTGCAACTATGAGAAAAGAGAACATGATCATATGTCCTGCTGAGTTAGGGATCTTAGTGAAATCACAGTTAATCGCATTTTTTAATCAACCAGACTTAAAGCCAGTGACAGGAATCAAAGAATCCCTAGAAATAGATAGAAAATTTAATAATTATATTTTAGACAACGAGGCAGAGCGGTCCAGACTAACAGAAAGTAAAGTCACATATAGTAAACCCAACTCGGATAATCAAGAAATCCCAGAAATTACTAATTCATCAACTACAGATGAAGCTTTGATTATTGTGGATGGTGGCGTATTAAAATCGACATTATTACATTCCAGAGCAATTAACAGGGTTGAAGTGGAGTAGAAAGGAGTCACTGTAGACTCTAAATTTTTAACCATCCCAGAATCAATTAGATTAAAAGGTTTGAAATTGAGCTCAGGGTTTTATAAGTTAAATAAGAACATGGTAGAAATATTAGTGATTAGTACTTTGAATAAAGACATAATCTTAAGAAAAGTTACACAAGTAGAATGTTTTCATGTTTGTACAAAACCCATTAAGATTTTAAATGAGAGCACTGAGGAGGTGGAATTACCAATTTTATTAATCTGTTCAGTTCAGGAAGAAACAGAGTTGGAAAAAAATACAAGAATCAACTAGAACCTACTAGTTGTCCTGAGTTGGATGAAATCTTAGTTGCTTTGCTCATAAAGCACAATAAAGCAATTGCTTTTTCGGGGGACGCCATAAGCAAAACAACTGTTTTAAAACATGAGATCAAATTAAATCCAGGGACTTATCCTATCTATATACCTGCCTACAGAGTACCACATTCTAGATTAGCCATTGTAGATAAACTGATCACTGAAATGTTATCGCAGGATATTATTGAACATAGTAAAAGTGAGTGGAACTTCCCTTTGATTCTGGTGCCATAATTGAATAAACATACCTTATGTGACCAATTACCATTACCAGGGATAGGGGACATTCTTAAAAGTTTGGGAATTGAGAATAGGTATTTTAGCACTATAGATATCAAATCTACTTTTCGGCAAATAGTAAATCTTGAAAAATGTATGCTCTTGCAGGACAGTGTTATTTATTTGGGACATAAGATAGACAGGCACGGACTCAGTACAGTAAATTCAAAGGTTGAAGCAGTAAAGAATTGTCCAGTTCCAAACAATGTAGAAAAAGTTTGACGTTTCTTGGGATTAACATGACCTTATAGGAAATTTATCCAAGGATATGCGGATATAACTAATCCATTAAGTTTTTTGTTGAGGAAAGATTCAAAGATCATGTGGGGACCTGCACAACAGCAAGCTTTTGACAAGTTGAAAGATAAACT
>NC_134811.1:44702767-44725267 GCF_046742065.1 Oratosquilla oratoria | reverse complement strand
ACACTTTTTCAGTAACTTTGAGTTGCATTGGATATTTTAACGGATTTTGAAAGAGTTTTAGGCGCTGATTTCAAATCTGAAATTAGTTTTTCTCTACAAGCTCTAGTTTGTATGCAATTTGAGGTTAATGAAATTGTACATATGTGAACTTGTGTAAACCATGTATAAGCATTTTAACGTCCATATATATAGATAGCTTCTAATATTTTGATCATTCTTCTTTTGTTTCAGTTCAAACATGGCTTCCAGAATGAGACATCATTGCAGAAACAAGCCTGATGCCTTCTGCTACATATGTGGATGCTACACACTCAATCGTCAGAGACGTAACATATCCTCGTTCGTCAAGCGTGTCTACAAGGCATATTTTGAAGTTCATCTTGGTGATCAAGACAAGCAATGGGCTCCTCATGTTGTGTGCCACAATTGTGAGGAAATGCTTCGAGACTGGACCAAAGGAAAACGCAAAGGTCTGCCTTTTGGAGTTCCAATGATTTGGCGCGAACCCACCAACCATGTAACTGACTGTTATTTCTGCATGGTAAACACAACGGGTGTTGGGAAGAAAAACCGACATAAGATTACGTATCCGAACATTCCCTCAGCTATTCGGCCTGTTCCGCACTCTGAAGAAGTACCTGTTCCAGTTTTCAAAGGCTTGCCTTCATTGGACGATAAAGACATTGGACATGATACAAGCCAGCAAGACAGTTGTGACAGTGAATTGTCAGAAAAGTGTTCACAATCGGAGGACTGTTCTTCAGACACTGAACCTTTCCCCGTCCCTAAGCCTCTTCCCCAGGCTGAACTGAATGATTTAGTGCGGGATTTAGGTCTTTCAAAGAAAGCAGCAGAGCTTTTGGCATCAAGATTACAAGGCAGAAATCTTGTTGATCACTCTGTTAAAGTATCATATTTCAGAAAGCGTGACCAGCTTTTTGTGACTTTCTTTTCAAAAGACAGACAGTTTGTTTACTGCCATGACATCCCAGGGCTTCTCAAAGAACTGGGTGTACCTTACTATAGTCCTGCTGAATGGAGACTCTTTTTAGACAGTTCAAAACGCAGTCTAAAGTGTGTTCTTTTACATAATGGCAATGTTTATGGAGCAGTACCTGTCGGTCACTCAGTGCATTTGCGGGAAGACTATGATGATATGAGAATGGTCATGGACTTATTAAAGTGTCATGAGCACAATTGGATAATTTGTGTAGACTTAAAGATGGTCAACTTTCTTCTTGGACAACAGAAAGGTTTCACCAAGTTTCCATGTTTCCTCTGTATGTGGGACAGCCGAGCACGAGACAGACATTGGGTCCAGAAGGACTGGCCTATTCGTGACACCCTTGAAGCAGGCATGCCAAATATCATACAAGACCCAATTGTAAACAGAGATAAGATCATCTTTCCTCCTCTTCACATCAAATTAGGTTTGATGAAACAATTTGTCAAGGCACTGGAAACCGAAGGTGAATGTTTCCAACACATCATCACAGCTTTACCAGGGTTATCATTTGAGGAGATCAAAGCAGGCGTCTTTTGATGGCCCACAGATTCGAACCCTAATTCGTGATGATCACTTTGTTGCTAAGATGACCGCTTTAGAAAGGGCAGCATGGTTATCCTTTGTGGCAGTCGTTCAGAACTTCCTTGGAAACAATAAGGCGGAGAACTACAGTGAACTTGTGAACAGAATGCTCCTCGCTTTTCGTGATCTCGGGTGCAACATGAGCATCAAGCTTCATTTTTTGAACAGCCACCTTGATCAGTTCCCTGACAACCTGGGGGCTGTGAGTGACGAACAAGGAGAACGATTCCACCAAGACCTAAAGATCATGGAAGAACGCTACCAAGGGCGCTGGGACAAAAGTATGATGGCTGACTACTGCTGGAGCATTAAACGAAATTGCTCAGATGAAATGTACAAACGCAAAAGTTACAAACGCAAATTCCTGCCTGAAAAAAATACACAAAGAAATTGATAAGCTTCCATCAGCTGTGGTGATGTTCTGAAGGATGCTAATCTAACTTTGGGATAGATGTTCTGTTAATGTTCTGTTTCTTTTGCCTTAATAAATGTACAGAAATGGCTTTCATACTGTTTTAAGATTCAAGTGAACAAAAGAATTGTGGCTGATATTGCAATTTCCTATAATAACGAAAATTTAAAAAATAAATAAAAATGTCAAATTGCATAAAATCTGTAGCTTGCAGACAAAACCCGACTTCAGATTTGAAATCAGCACACTCAAGTTGACTATAGAAAAGTCTTTTTTTAAATGCAACAAAATGAGTGTTCCCCAGTGTTATCCATCTCTTTCTGGGTCGTCCAACGGGTCGCTTGCCGGTTGGTGTCCAATAAAGCCATCTCTTTGGGGTTCTCTCCTGATCCATTCGTTCAACATGTCCAAACCATCTTAGGTGTGCACGTTCTACAAACTCTAAGATGCTTTACCTCCAAATCTTGCCTAATTGTATCATTGCGTATGTGGTCAAACTTCGTAACCCCCTTGATGAGTCTCAATGCTATCATTTCTACTGCTTGGCCTTTGCTGCTAGTCTTTGTTTTTAAAGTCCAAGAATCACATCCATATGTCAATATGGGTCTAAGAATACTCTTGTATATCACTATTTTAACCGCGGTAGGGACATTTCGATCTTTCATCAATGGGTATAGTAGCCATAGGTTTTGGTTATAGGCAGCAATTCTAGCTTCTACTACACTTTCATGTTTACTTTGCCATCCCAGGTGACTCCTAAATATTTTACGGATTCTTTCTGCTGAATAGGTACTCCATTGATCTCCATTTTCAATGTTTCTTCTCTCCTGCTTACTACCATTATTTCAGTTTGACCAAGATTTAGGTTTAGTCCGTACTCTGTGAGTACCGCGTTCCATAGATTTAAGGACTCACTTGCAGCATGTGAAGATGATTCAATGTTGAGTATATCATCTGCATAGGCAAATTCAAATGATTCTACAGGAACCCTTTCTCCTCTTCTACATTGAACTTCCTTTATCACTTCATATATATATATATATATATATATATATATATATATATATATATATATATATATATATATATATATATATACTGGAAAACTGTAAACACCAGGCTCAATTGAAGGATTTATTTGCCCGACATTTCGATTCCGGTCCAGAAATCGTTTTCAAGGGGTATATTGGTTACAGGATTGTGAACTCAATTATAAATCTTCAAAGTGGTAAACCAGGGAAAGGTTCACACTCTCAGTCACATGTACAAGGCATACCTCTTTACAATATTATATACACTACAATTGAAATGAAATATTGGTACCAAATAAGATAAAATGACATACAAATAAAAAAGTTACATGGTAGTGAACATAGAACAATTGTATATATATATATATATATATATATATATATATAAATATATAAATATCTATATATATATATTTATATATATATATATTTATAAATATGTGTGTGTGTGTGTATGTGTGTGTGTGTGTGTGTGTGTGTGTGTGTGTGTGTGTGTGTGTGTGTGTGTGTGTGTGTGTGTGTGTGTGTGTGTGTGTGTGTATACATATTTATATGTCACGTGGACAAAATGTAGTAGCGCATTTGTAAATTATAAACACGAAAAACTCACAGTCGGAAAAAAGGAAACTTAGAAGAAAGCATAACTTCTATATTTCTGCTAATAGCTACAGCCCTCTTCCGACTGTGGGTTCTTCGTACTTATATTTGTGTATATATATATATATATATATATATATATATATATATATATATATATATATATATATATGTATATATATACATATATATACATACATATATACATGTATATATATATACATATATATGTATATATGTGTATATATATACATATATATGTATATATATATATATATATATATATATATATATATATATATATAAAGTCCATATATACTAACGCTTTTCCCCACAAAATAGAGAAAATAAACGTTAATGATATGGATTTATTGTACTGAGGGGTTTAGCCCCCAAGTATAATAATTTGATTTTTCATTCATATGGTCAAGGAGGGATTTTTTTATGCCTTCATCATTACGTTATCAATTTTTTATTCAAGACAGCAGAGCAGGCCTCGTTGCACTGGATATAAATTGGATAAATTCATGTTCAAGAAGAAAGCATCTAAGAATTGGTTTACCAACAGAGTAGAATAGACTTGATAATCATGTAGTGAACGTTGAAACAATTGTTTTAAGAGAAGATTAAATAACTCGATGGATAAGAATAACAGTTGGAAAGGGACATGGAACTGCTAATTGTAGGACTTATGGTTTTTTGTAGTGTCCTCCATTCCTATATTTATATCTTATTTCATAACATTTTTGGTACGTTATGAGAATTTCCAATAAAAGCATAAAAGAAAAATTTAACTTCTAGTCTCCCAGACTCTTTCAAGGTGAAACAGGCGCAACCTGAGGGAATGGAAACCCAGAAGCATGAATATCTCCTGTGTGTGCGCGGGGAGAGGCCGCATGGCATCATTCATACAAGTGAACAGTGACGTCGGCGTTGTTAAGCCTGTACGTAAAGCGTCCTTGGTATATATTCATTCGTCTATATTCCGGTTCTCTTCATACTTTCCTCCCTGAGGAGGACCACATCTGATCGAGAGAAGTCTAGGAGATGAAACTGTTCAAAATGTTCTTTTAATATCTTGTTGGCATTCGTTTCAAAATGGTGTTTAATGAGATAAAGAAAAGGTTCACTGCAATATTTACAATAGCACTACTTCTGTATGTACACACACATACACACACACACACACACACACACACACACACAGACACACACACACACACACACATATATATATATATATATATATATATATATATATATGTATATATATATATATGTATATATATATATATATATGTATATATATATATATATATGTATATATATATATATATATGTGTGTGTGTGTGTGTGTGTGTGTGTGTGTGTGTGTGTGTGTGTGTGTGTGTGTGTGTGTGTGTGTGTGTGTGTGTGTGTATACACATATATATACATATGTGTGTATATATATATATATGTCTGAGTTTATTTCTGACAAATTTCGCAGGGATAGTTTCTCAAAGCATACCTGCGAAACTAGTCATACTAAGGCTCCTACGAATATTGCTCCCACTTACGTCATAAACACATATATGTTGATGAAGGTGGAAAAAGAAGTCACGGGTCTAGTTCCGAGTTACTGAGTTTATTCCTGACCGGTTTCGCTCTATGCTTTTTCAGAGGAATGTGACTCTGGAGTGAAGCTGGCGGTATACATAGTCTGAGTAAGACCGCGTTCCCTCCTTGGAGGTGGGTTACGTTTGGTTGTACAATGGTTTTTAATACAATGAACAATAGTGATAATAAAGTATACAATAAATTGTTGTGATGTTATTACAAAACAGCTCCGGTGTGTGTGGAATGTTGATCGAGGGTGTAACATTGTAAGTGAAGTGAGTGGTGTAGAAATGTGTGAATCCTAAAAAGTGTCATATGATAACTTATAGTATTAAATAATATAATAATATAAAGATAAATATCCAGATAAATAAAATGAATGAAATAAAATGAAAATACAAATACAAATACAAATATAAATAAAAATAAATAAAAATAAAAATAAATATAAATAAATAAATAAGTAAAAATGTGCTTATTTAAAGTGACATGACATCTCATCGCATATCATTGTGTGACAGAATGTTATCAAAAAATATACATACATATATAACAATGAATAGATAAATAAATGCCAAAGAAATATAGTAAAAATATGTGAAATGAAAAAATATAATAAATAATAAATAAAAATAAAAATAAAAATAAAGATGAAAATACGAACTGACCGGCCTCAAGCCCTCAACCCAGGGAGCGCGGACGTTTGGGCATTTATTTATCTATTCATTGTTATATATGTATGTATATATTTTTTGATAACATTCTGTCACACAATGATATGCGATGAGATGTCATGTCACTTTAAATAAGCACATTTTTACTTATTTATTTATTTATATTTATTTTTGTTTTTATTTATTTTTATTTATATTTGTATTTGTATTTGTATTTTCATTTTATTTCATTCATTTTATTTATCTGGATATTTATCTTTATATTATTATATTATTTAATACTATAAGTTATCATATGACACTTTTTAGGATTCACACATTTCTACACCACTCACTTCACTTACAATGTTACACCCTCGATCAACATTCCACACACACCGGAGCTGTTTTGTAATAACATCACAACAATTTATTGTATACTTTATTATCACTATTGTTCATTGTATTAAAAACCATTGTACAACCAAACGTAACCCACCTCCAAGGAGGGAACGCGGTCTTACTCAGACTATGTATACCGCCAGCTTCACTCCAGAGTCACATTCCTCTGAAGAAGCATAGAGCGAAACCGGTCAGGAATAAACTCAGTAACTCGGAACTAGACCCGTGACTTCTTTTTCCACCTTCATCAACTTGTCACAATGTACCAACAAACACATATATATATATATATATATATATATATATATATATATATATACATATATATATATTTATATATATTTATATATATATTTATATATATATTTATATATATATATTTATATATATATACATACATACATATACATATATATATATATGTATATATATATATATATATATATATGTATGTATACATATTCAAACACAATAACTTTTTTCACTTTAATTCCATGTTATCACGATCGAGACTGACAATGCGCTCGACGGAGACATACGGAAACTGATACGTAGTGAAGCCAAGGACTCAAACTCAGCTCCGACGTACCAAGAGAACAGTGACTCTAACCACTGGCGCAGTGATTATAGTCACTGTTCACTTTGTACGCCGGAGCTGAGTTCGAGTCCTTGGTTTCAGTACGTATCAGTTTCTGCATATGTCTCCGTCGAGCGCATTGTCAGTCTTGATCGTGATGACATGGAATTAAAGTGGAAAAGCTAATGTGGTTGAAAAAAGATTAATATCTACACTGGGGACCATTTTGTGTGTATATATATATATATATATATATATATATATATATATATATTATATATATATATTTATATATATGTGTGTGTGTGTGTGTGTGTGTGTGTGTGTGTGTGTGTGTGTGTGTGTGTGTGTGTGTGTGTGTGTGTGTGTGTGTGTGTGTGTGTGTGTGTGTGTGTGTGTGTGTGTGTGTTTGTGTGTGCGTTTGTGTGTGTGTGTGTATGTATTTACCTAGTTGTAATTACATAGTTGTATTTTACGGGAAGGGGAGCTATGCTCGTGGTGTTCCGTCTTCATATCTCGTTTTATCTAGACTGTTTTTAAATTCGTGTATCGTTTTTGCACACACTATATTCTCATCTAACTAGTTCCAAACGTCTATTACCCTGGGGAAAGCTGTCCTTTTTTTAAGGTCTCTTCTATAACTGTCTTTCTTGATTTTCTTTCCGTGTCCTCTTGTATCTCTATCCCATTTTATTAGATCCTCTCTATCAATAGTTTCTATGCCTTTCGTGATTCTATAATTAGTTATCAAGTCTCCTCTCTCCTCTTTGCTCTTATGTCTGTAGCTCAAGTTTTGTTAATCTCTCTTCATATGATAGTTCTGAGAATGTTGGTGTCAATTTCGTAATTGCTCTTTGTATTCTTTCAAGTTTTGTTATACTTTTTTTTTATACTTGGTGACCACGTCGTCGCTGCATACTCCAATCTTGGTCTTATCAAAGTGACCAGTATTTTCTTCACCATTTCTCCAAATTTTTTGTTTATATGTTTCTTAGGGGACATATTCATAATAATGACTCCCAGGTCCTTCTCATTTTCTAATTTTTCAATTTCTACCTCTCCCAATTTTTTTTTTTTTTTGCTTTTTCCAAATTCTATTATACTACACTTCTTAATATTGAATTCCATCTCCCATTTCCTACTCCATTCCCATATTTTATTGAGATCACTCTGTAGCGACTCACTATATTCTACAGTGTTCACTTTTTTTTCATTTTTTCTTTATTAAATGATAAGTTTCTCCATTTTATATATATATATATATATACATACATATATATATATATATATATATATATATATATGTTTCTCAGGGGATATATTCATAATAATGACTCCCAGGTCCTTCTCTTTTTCTACTTTTTTTATTTCTACCTCTCCCAATTTATATGATCCCACAATTCTTTTTTTTCTTCCAAATTCTATTATTCTACACTTCTTAATATTGAATTCCATCTCCCACTTCCTACTCCATTCCCATATTTTATTGAGATCACTCTGTAGCGACTCACTATCGTCTACAGTATTCACTTTTTTTCAAAAAATTTGCATCGTCCGCAAAGACGCTCATATAGCTTTCAATTCCTTTATCCATAACATATATATATATATATATATATATATATATATATATATATATATATATATATATATAGCAAACATTATTGGGGCCAGAACCGTTCCTTGTGGAACTCCACTAATCACTTCATTCCAATTAGAATGTTTGTCTCCTATCACCACTCTCATTTTTCTTTCATGTGAGAAGTCTTCCATCCACTCCAGCAGTTTGCCCTGTATTCCTCCTGCAGTTTATAATTTATTTTGCAATTTCTTATGTGGCACCTTATCAAAAGCCTTTTTCAGGTCTAGAAATACACAATCAGCCCATCCATCTCTTTTTTGTATTACATCCATTAGCCTTGAATAGAAACACTTTAAGTTTGTGACTCATGATCATCCTTGTCTAAATCCAAATTGCCTTGGATTTAGTACGTTGTTTTTTTCCAAAGCCTTACCCATCTAATTTTGATAATTATTTCACAAATTTTAGCTATCGTACTTGTAAGAGAGACCGGCCTATAGTTAGTAGGGTCTTCCTTGTTTCCCCTTTTATATATTGGTACTACATTTGCTCTTTTCCAATCTTCTGGAACTTTTCCTTCTTTCAATGAAATCTATATTAGACTATGTATTTTGTCTGTTAGTTCGTCCCTGTATTTGCTCTTTTCCAATCTTCTGGAACTTTTCCTTCTTTCAATGAACTGCTTATTAGATTATGTATTTTGTGTGTTAGTTCGTCCCTGTATTCTCTCAAAATCCAGTTTGCCATTTCATCTGGTCCATGCGATTTTTTGACATCGAGATTACTCAAGTGATTCATTATTTCTTTCTTTGTTTCTTCTATCTCTTTCATAGGGGGGACTTTCTCCTCCCTCTCGACATCTCTAAGTAATATGTTCTCCCTCGTAAACACCGATTTAAAATGCTTGTTCATAATTTCTGTCATTTCTATTTCCTCCGTGTATTCAACTCCTTGTCATAGTTTCACTAATTCTTCTTTGTTTTTTAGTTTGTTGTTTACAAATCTATAAAATAGTTTTGGTTGATCTTTACATTTTTCTATGACATCTTTTTCGTATTTTCTCTTTTCTTCTCTGCACACTTGTACATATTGATTTCTATAACTAGTATATATTTTCCATTTTCAAGTCTTTTGTCTTTCTTCATATTATAACCAAGCTTTATCCCTTTTGTCTTTTAACTCCCTACATTTTTTTGTTGTACCAACACTTTACATATCCTTTTTTCTTGTTTTTGTCTTGGAACATACTTTTCCACTCCTTTATAAATTTTTGTCAAAATAGTCTACTGTTGTTTCCTCCTTGTGTATCCTTTCCCAGTCTGTTTTTTTTTTTAAGAATTCTCTTATTTTATCATTTTTTCCATACATCAATCTTCCCTTTCTATATTTATCGTTTTTTCCATGTATTTTTCCTCCTTTAGTTCCACTCCTTTATAATTTTTTTGTCAAAATAGTCCATTTCTCTTCTATTGTTGTTTCCTCCTTGTGTATCCTTTCCCAGTCTGTTTTTTTTAAAGAATTCTCTTATTTTATAATTTTTTCCATACATCAATCTTCCCTTTCTATATTTATCGTTTTTTCCATGTATTTTTCCTCTTTTAGTTCCAGTTCAACCAATATGTGGTCACTTTTATTAATTGGTGTCTTATATTCAATCTTGTCCACTATTTCGGGTTCTGGTGTGATTATTAGGTCCAGTCTCGATGGTTCTTCCTCATTTCTATACCTAGTATTCTCATGTATCCAATGCGTCATTGTATATTCTATAATCATATCAAGTAGTACATTTCCCCATAGGTCGTCTCCACCCTTCACTCTCATCTCTTCCCAGCAGATTTCTTTACAATTAAAGTCACCCATTATAACTATTCTTCCTCCATCTTCCATTATCTTATTTAGTGTTACCCTTGTGTCGTCTAACATATTTTTGTATTCTCTCTCTTCCCATGAAGCCGCTCTAGGAGGCACATAGTTTACCACAAACTTCCTGCTCTTCCCATCCCTGTCCTCCACTTCCATCATAATCATATCTACTCTATTCTTTCCATATGTGACATTCCTCACATCTATATTCTTCTTAGTCAGGAACATAACGCCACCCCCTTGTTTTACCTCTCTGTTTCTAATCCAATGATTATATGCACCATGTTCTACACTGTAGGGTGGTAGTGGACCTTTCAATTTTGTCTCTACAATTCCCATTCTTTTTCCTTCAGGTAATCATTCAGTTCATTGAAGCCTGTTATTAAGCCATCTATATTTGTGTAAGACACTTTTGATTTTCTGATACCTCCATCCTGTTTTCCAATAGAATTTCTCTTTGTCTGACTGTTATGTTCTCTCTTTTTTTTTTTTTTCTTAGCTTCCATTCTTTTTGTGTTTTCATCCTCTCTTTCCTCTTTATCCATACCGACATGCCGACAGGAGACCTTTTGGTCCATAACTAGGTCGGATGCGAAAATATATATATATATATAAATGATAAAGAAATAGATAAAATAAAATAAAAGTTATAATAATATAAATAATAACAAATAAAATAGATAATACATAGTCATAGTTAAATGATAAACAAATAGGTAAATAGTAAATAATAATAAACTGACAAATAATAATAAATGGAAATCAAGCAAATAGTAGATAAACAGACAAATAATAACATAGAAAAAATAAATATTTGTCTAAAACTTGGTTTTCTATATCTTTCTTTATAATCTGACAACCATGTTAGCAAAAAAACAAAGACGCAGTACTGAATATGAAATTGGAAATGTTGGCTGGAATCTGGTGCAGCATTCTATACGATTTGTTTCTTGTATCTTATTCTTTTTTACCTCATTTTAACCTTTGTAAAATCTTTTAGCTACATGGGAGAAGTATTCAAAATATGTAAATAACTTGAGACACAGCCTTCAAAAAGGAGGAGGTGAATGCCTTTCCATTTGACTAAATAAATTGGGACTATGTGTAACAAAATTACTTTGGTTCCCGGAAACTGGTGATGAATCATCTACACATGCCATAGCCATTTGACTTGTTACACATTTCCACTTCATGAAACCAGTCTATCTATCAATCAATCCGTTACTTCTGGTCCTCTTGAAGAATACCCGCAGCCCCCAGGAAATCAGCAACGGCCACCGGGTGGACCAATCTAAATCTGCATATGTCCTGGTGTGCCATACATAAATTGATTGCATTGGTTGGCTGATGTGCATACCGACTCTAAAATAGCATTACCATTGCATATTTGAATATAAACGCCACAAATACAAACTCAATCCATAATGAATAATTGATTAAGTCATCATAGTGGTGCGTACACCTTAGCTGTATGTAGCCACAGAGGTAAAAATATATAAACATTTATTGGTCAATCTAGAAGCCCTTTCTTTCAATCTGACAAAATAATGTCACGATGAAATTGGAAAATCAAACTTGACTCACATGATAGAACTTTAGCATTGAATAGTTAGGTACAATTAGGTATCCGCCACCAATCAACCTAAGCCTTACACCCCCAAATAATCGGTCTGATCTGGTTGTATGGAAAGTCTTCAGTAAATCAGAAACTCTCCAGATGTGGGGATTAGACATGTAGGCAGTTGAGTATTCTGATTTTACAATTGAAAGTTGTGGGTACCTTGCTTGGGGGTATCAAATCATCATTTGCTATGTGGTGGATACCTAGTGAGACCCAAAGTTTATATGTATAACATTTGGACAGCTCAACTTAGGTCAGATGACCTTTTCTTTTTGGCTAGATCAGTCAAAAGATTTCGTGACAGATATAAGTCGCCAGTGAGTAGAACTATAAAGAAGGCAGTGGCTTGAAGTCTACAATATTCGGATGTAGAAGATTCCGACCCTGACGTGGAAATACGACAGAGTTACACAATGTCACCTCCCCACAAGCCACAAATCTCAGACGGTGAGTGTGTATCTCGTGTCTATATTGCATATGATTTTTTTTAAATGACAATACACATGTATTGATTTTTTATGAAAATATTTCATTACATTAGTTGAAAAATAAATGGCAAAAATTTTAAATCAAATATTGCCATTGATAAGTTTAACAGTGTTGCCTGATGTTAAACTTTGATACTAAAGTACCGAGGAAATATCTATAAAAAAAAAAAAAAAAAAAATTGACACCAAACCTCAAAAGATTGGCTCCTTCAAATTAGATCACATTGGTAGCTCAAGTGTACTCTTCATTCTATATAGATTATTTTTTTTTCTATTTGCCTTCCTGCATTGCTTCTGACCAAGGGCAGTGGGCGATATGCAGGAATGACCCATCAACCAGTGTTACCTTCGTTGTCAACATCGTTTACTCTTCCCTTCTGTAGCTTTGTATTCCGTTTCTCACTTCTACTTTTCTTCACTGTCTTTATGTAGGTTAGTCACTAATAATATTTTTCTGTAGGAAGAGGGGGATTAAACTGAATTTAAAAAAAAAAAATCCGAATATTTACACTTGGTTCTCTGAATTGCACCAAAAGACTCCTAACTGAAATCCTGAATTTGATCACTAGGTCAGTTCGCATTGACGTCCTGATTTCTTTAGTCCAATGCTCTTTATACTTACATCTAAGTACCTCCCCTAAGGACGTGACTTTACTCCCACGAACCAATTAAATTTCCTCCTCCACCCTTTCTCCAATCAGAAAGACTGTTACAAACGTCTTAAGCAATACTGCTTACTCAAGCAATCTCGAAACCGGTGCTTTACTGGCTTAGTTTATATATTGTTACATCAGCATAATACAGCAATGAAATCGGGTCCCTAGTTTGTAAACATTAGACGAGGAGCGAGATTATGCAACTCCTCCTCCTACGGCTGTTGTTTACCAAACATCAACTCATAAAAATTAAATTCTCGACACCTACCTCTCTATCTATTTTATATGTCAGGGGTGGAAAGGGAGCTGGGAGATAGGGTTGATGAAAAGATATTAGGATGGTTTGGACACATGGAAAGAATGAGTGAAGAAAGATTAGTAAAAGAGGTGTGGAAGGCGGAGGTGGAAGGAATGAATATGAGGGGGCGTCCTAAGATGAGATGGATGGATGGGGTGAAAGGGGTTTTACAAAAGAGAGGAATGTCTGTAGAGGAAGGACGGGAGAGGACAGAAGATTGGGGTGAATGGAGAAGGGTTGTGTATAGATGAGGCTGTGATGCATGAGGGGGAGTGAGTGGGGGATGGGGGGTGAGGAAGTATGTATGAAAAAAATTGACGCAGCCCGAAGGGATTTCTCCCCGTCTTCTCCTTTTCTGCATGAGGGGACGGAGAGGGGGGGTCGCCGAATTTATGAAGCGGCCTTGCTGTGGATGTGCTGTGTCTTGCGACACTGCTTCTGACCCAGGGCAGTGGACAAGTTGCAGGATGACCCGTCATCCAGGAGGTGCCAAGATAGGAGGGAGGGAGGAGGGTGGAGGGGAGTGGAACATATGGGAAATGAAATGGGTGGGAGTGATTTCTATGCCTTTTTCTTTTTGGCTACCCCCCGTGTAAGGGGGAAAAAGCCTTGGTATATGTATGTATGTATGTATGTATGTATGTATGTATGTATGTATGTATGTATGTATGTATGTATGTATGTATGTATGTATGTATGTAATGTATGTATGTATGTATGTATGTATGTATGTATGTATGTATGTATGTATGTATGTATGTATGTATGTATGTATGTATGTATGTATGTAATGTATGTATGTATGTATGTATGTATGTATGTATGTATGTATGTATGTATGTATGTATGTATGTATGTATGTATGTATGGATGGATGGATGGATGTATGTATGTATGTATGTATGTATGTATGTATGTATGTACCTTTACCAGCCTCTTACAGGGCTCGACAGCTATACTTGGTCGTCCCGACCAACCATATTTTACTACCCTCTTACAGGGCTCGCTGGAAATACACACTTCAAAAATATCTTATACAAGAAGCCATTAGAAATATTTCCGCATAAACTGGCAAAAATGTTAAAAGTGTTATCCTTCAATGGATGATGTCACCAAAACACATGCTACACATAACAAAAAATAAGTGACCCTTCCAGAATACATAAATGTCAATAATACATTTAAAAGAAAAACAATTCAAACCGATATATGATGATTGGATGTCGTCATCTTCCTGAGTACAAAAAATTAAGTTAGCGCAGCAATTACTATTGAAAAAAAATTAGGACACTGAGAATAAATATAATTGATAGAGGAACCATTCAAGGAAGATCTCAACATTGGTCTTCTCCTAATTTTCAAAAGGGGTAGAGTTTTCAGGTAATGTGATGATGATGTTTGCGAGGTATGTCTCTTCAGTCAAATGCATGGTACTAAGGGTGTTAGTATTATTGGAAAATGTGCCTGCATATATTTCACAGTTGTCAAAAACTGAGATAAGACCTCCAACTAAATCCAATTTAGGACTTAAACTTGGACAAATAATAGAAATTCTTGTCTTATTTGGGAAAATAGTTAATGGGAACCTTTCATGTTACTATGAGAAATCTGGTTTTACAAAATCTTTCTATAATGACAATTATTCATCACAGACATATTTCTGATAAGTGAAGCTTCACAAAAGTTTTTCAAAGCTTTACGGAACGCAAAAAGAGAAGAGTGACATAGATCAATATTCCTGTTAGTGATCTTACAACTTTCAAGTTTATCATTAGAGACTATGCTCTCCTTTAGGTTGTCTCGAGAAAGGATGTAATTAAGTGGATCTACAACTGGAATGTCCACTTCATATAGTGAATTATTTATCTTCATAGGGAAGGGTATCAACTTGTACAAGTTGTATCTAAAATCAGAAAAATTGTCAAACAGTATTTAATATCTTCCTCATTCTGAATGTGAAATTTGATTTAGAACAGCAACAATTAAAATAAGACATTATTAGAGTAATTGTTTGTGTTAGATCTCAATGGAAAAAAATTCACCTTTTCAAAGATGGTGAATTGTGTATCAATGAGATATGTTACAACAGTTATATAAACATCACTGAATATGTTAGTAATAGTAGAGTGTCACTGCATAATTTCCCATTTGTTTCACACACACTTATTTCACTTTTTGCCTAGGACACATACTAGTGAAGTTGCATGATAATTTTAATGCCTCACAAAAGAAAATATAGTTCAATACTTATTGGCACTGTCCTTATGTTTTGGGAAGGTTCCAAGTCTTCATGAATGACCAAGGCTCCAGGTCTTTATGACTGACCAAGTCTCCAGTTAGCACATATGTCTAACACCAAGGTTCCAGTAGTTTAAGTCTCCCATCACTGGCATGCACCATACATATCAACAATATGAATATTATATGTAAAAATGATCAACATTAATGCTCAACTCGCATATGATATTATCAACATACTCTCTATACTTCTCTAGATTCAATGTTTCCTTATAAATAATAAATTGAGTATTTTTAATCTCAATGTCACATGTATCCTCATCATCAAAATTCAACCTAACCTTTTTGATTTCCTCTGCATTATCTGAAACTAAGATCTTAGGTGTAGTAAAATGACAGATTATCTGAGCATAGATTACTGAAGCAATTGTTTCAGCTTTCTTCTTTGGAGTGGGTTGTAAAATACAAAATCTTGAATGGTAATCAATAGCAACAAATACATATTTATATCAATTTTCAGAAATAGGTAACTCCAATGTATCTATGTGAACTCTTTCCAATGTTTCTGCGGAATGGAATATGATAACATAGGAGCAGGTTTTGGTGTATTTCCTTTCACCTTAGCACATTTCAAACAATTGTCTATATAATCATATATATTATTCTTCATACCTGGCCAAAAGTATTTAAGTTGTGCTTGTCTATAAGTTTTATCTTTTCCTGAATGTGAACTACAATCACTATCATGAAGTAACATCAATACCTCTTGTACAAGATTTTGTGGTATTATCAACTGATTCACTGGGCCCCTAGAAATATCTTTCAACTTACAACTGTTTTCTATAAAAAGAAAGTCCATTAGTCCAATGAAATTCCTCTATTTTATACCCTTTTGGTAGTTTTGGAGGATTTCCTCTTGGGTTAATTAAATACTGGGCTACTGATTCCCAAGTCTTATTTTCCCTTTGTTCCATTATTATCATTTCCTCATCTAAGGTTATTATCTCATCTATACTGCAGACATAACTGATCAACCCTGTCTTTGGTTAGCTAATATTTCTAGATAGTGCACCTGCTGCAACATTCTTTCTACCCGGAATATATTCAAACCTAAATTCATAGCATAGAAGTATAGCAAACCACCTGGCTAGTCTGCCCCTAAGGTCCATATGCTTAAATAAGTTCCGAATAGCTGTATGATCAGTCTAAACTCTGATTGGATATCCCAGTATAATACCTCTAAAACTTTCTAATGAATACATCACTGCTAAGGATTCTCTCTCTTTCTGTTATAGAGTAGTTTCTCTCCGCACTATTACAAAGTCTAGATGTGTAAGCTTTCGGTTTCAAATTTCCATTTGTCTCTTGCATCAGTATGCCTCCTAACCCTATGTCAGACGCATCACTACAAAGAATGATCTCCTTATCATAGTCTGGAAATATGAGAACAGGAGAACTAGTAAGTTTATCTTTCAACCTGTCAAAAGCTTGCTGTTGTGCAAGTCCCCACATGAACTTTGAATCTTTCCTCAACAAAGAACTTAATGGATTACCTATGTATATTCTTCGATAAATTTCCTATAATATCCTGTCATTCCCAAGCAACTTCTGATTTTTTCTACATTGTTTGGAACTGGATAATTCTTTACTGCCTGTCTATTCTATGACCCAAATGAATAACATTGTCCTGCAAAAACTTATATTTTTCAAGTTTCACTTTCAATCCTGCTTCAACTAGTTTTGAGAATGCTAAATCTAATTTCTTAAAGTGCTCAGCCGCTGTTTGGGAAACTATTAAAATATTATCTAGAAATACACTAATAGTGTTTCCTAACAACCCATCTAGAACTGTATTCATTAATCTAATTAGAACATAAGAACATAAGAATGAAGGAGACTGCAAGAGACCATAAGGACTACACTAGCTCCGTATACATCACCACCTGTCATCCCCATCCATAAAGTTGTCTAATCGTTTCTTATAACAACTGATAGTTTCAGCGCTTACTACATGGTTACTAAATTTATTCCATTCGTCGACCACCCTATTAACAAACAGATTCTTGCCTATTTTCTTTTTGAATATAGATTTGTCCAGTTTATAACCATTACTGCGAGCCCAGCCCTGTTATTTTAATGTGATGACCTTGTTTTCATCACCCTTGTTAAAGCCTTTGATCCACTTGAACACCTCTATTCGATCACCCTGCACTCTGCGTCTTTCCAGAGAGTGTAAGTTAGGTGCCTAAGCCTCTCCTCGTAAGGCAAATTTCTGAGTCCATGTATCATTTTGGTCATTCTTCTCTGTACTGATTCTAGTGAATTGATGTCCATTCTGTAGGACGGAGACCAAAACTGTACCGCATAGTCAAGGATGGGTCTAACTATCGCTAGATAGAGTTTAATAATTACTTCTGCACTTCTATTCGTTACCGTCCAAGCAATGAAACCTAATGCTCTGTTAACTTTATTCCTGGCGCTAATGCACTTTTCCTGGTTTTAAGCTCCGGACTCACTAGAACTCCCAAGTCTCTCTCTCCCTCAGTTTTCCCTAAAAGCGTATTATCTAAGCTGTATCTATTTTTGGGGTTGTGTAGTGCTATGTCTAACACGCTACACTTAGAGATATTGAAGTTCATATGCCATTTCACCGACCATGCAAACAATTTGTTAAGATCATCCTGCAGAATCTCTGCTTCGTCTCCTGACCTAATTAGGCGTCCTATTTTAGTGTTCGTATCCTTTGTAGAGCTTATATATATATATATATATATATATTTATATATATATATTTATATATATATATATATATATATATATATGATGTGAGCGGAATAGGAAACACAGGAGTCTTAGGCTTGAGTTTATTCCTGACTAGTTTCGCAGGTATGCTTTTTCAAAGGAATAGGTTTGCAAACGGGCTGTGGGCATTATATACATGGGGTGGACCTCACCACCTCCCCGAGTTACCATAGTTGGTGACGAGTGTGAACATCACATTGTGGCTGACGTAACAATCAAGAACTTTTTTTACAATTAAATATGATAACACTAATAACAAAGAAATTATTAATAGTAAATGTAACAATAGTAATGATAACAATGAAAATAAATATTTAAATAATAATAGTAACAATAATAATAACAAAAACGATAATAACAATACAATAGAAGTAATAATAATAATAATGATAATAATAATAATAATAAAATAAAAGTAATAATAATGATAATAATAATAAAAATATAAATAATAAAAATATGATAATACTAATAACCAAGAAATAAAAATTATTAATAGTAATTATAACAATAATAGTGATAACAATGATAATAAAAACGAAAAATTTAATATTTAAATAATAATAGTAACAATAATAATAACAATAATAATAATAATAACAAAGATAATGAAAGTAATAATAATAATGATGGTAATAATAAAAATGTAATAATAAAATTATAAATATATATAATGATAGTAATAATAAATAAATAATAAGTATAATAACAATGATAATAATAAGTGTTGAAAATAAATAGTAACAAATAGTATTAAAAGAATAAATCATGATAAAAAGTTGGGGCAAGGTAGCATGGTGCAAGAAGGAACGTCAGAGTGAAAGGAAGAAAGATGGAGAGGGTAGGCCGAAGTGGGAAAAAGGTATCTTGGAGGGCAAGTGTCGCGGTAGATTTTGTCCATTTCAAGTCACCAGTTCTCTTGTTTGTGTTTTTGTGGTTGGCAATGTAAAGTGATTCAATTATTTTCCGTTGTTTCTTGTGTAGTCCTTTAGCTAGAATGGTGGAACCCTCCCAGTTAGGTAAGTGTCCCTCTGTGTCAATGTGGTTAACTAGAGCGTTGGTTTCTCGGTGGTGTCTAATGTCCGCTTTGTGTTCCCTGAGTCTGTTGTTAAGTCCTCTGTATGTCTCTCCGTAGTATGCATAGTCACATCCTTTGCAGGGAATTTTGTAAACGATGCTATTGTCACGGTTCGTCTTGGTTCTGTTGGTGGTCAAGTGTCCTATTTTCTTCCCTGTGTCATTTACTATGATGAGTCCTGTCTGTCTCAACGTTTTGGAAAGCATGTGAGAGAGGCCAGAGTTAGGAACCACAAGGTATCGTAAATTTGTCCTCTCTTCACTTCCTTTCCTCTGTCTGATTTTAATTGCTTTCCGTAGTGACGTCCCTAACATGCCCGCTGCGTTCAGGAACCTAAGGTACCCAGAGGGCATGTTAGGGACGTCACTACGGAAAGCAATTAAAATCAGACTCTGAGGTCGTTTGTTGTTTTTGATGTTGGTGTTACTAGTTGTTACATCAAAAACAACAAACGACCTCAGCGTCATATATAGGATCCCATATGGCAACTGTGACAAATCATATTATGGTGAGAGTCACAGGGGCCTACATGCCAGAATAAGAGAGCACAAGGTGGACCTAAGGTACCACCGCCTCTCAAACGCGATGGTGGGCCACGTGGATCAGGAAGGACATCTTCCCGACTGGCAACAGGCAGAGGTAGTAAAGAAAGGTCTATCAAAAAGACAAAGGAAGGTGATTGAAGCCCTGTACATAACAACCAATACCATACATGCATGACTTACCCACGCCAGACACCTCAGAAATACAAATCTCTTCCTACGCAGACGACATAACAATCACATGCACACATCGTAACACAGACAAAGCTGCAGAAATAATCCAGCCTTACCTTGACACACTCAACACATGGTTCATCACAAACAGACTCAAAATAGCTCCAACCAAATCTACAGCAACACTTCTCACCAACTGGACAAAAGAACACAAATACATACCTCATCTCTACATCAACAACACTCTAATACCACACACAAACACACCGAAAATTCTTGGTGTAACATACGATACATCCATGTCTTTCAAACAACACCTCACAAACATAAAAAACAAATGCACACCTAGACTTAACACACTTAAGTCAATCACTGGAACAACATTTGGACAAAACAAAGAAACTAATATAACAATATACAAACAATGCATACGCTCAGTGATGAATTATGCGAGTCCTGCATGGGCTCCTAATCTCAGTGAGACACACCACAACACCCTTCAAATCATACAAAACAAAGCCCTAAAAACAATTACAGGCTGCACAAATACATCACCTACAGACCATTTACACCATGAAACAAAAGTCCTCAAAGTCAAGGACCACCTCGACATGAGAGGCACACAAACACTTGCTGCAGCCACCACAAACACATCACACCCGCTACACTACATAGCAGAACACCCACACACACCAAGAAACATTAAAACTACACCCAAAGACCTTTATTACGCACAGATACTCTCTTCTCTTCCTCCACAACCACCAAATACCAGCCTCCGGAAACATATTCATAATCATATCACTCACCGCTCCATTAACACACTGAAAGACAACACACTGCTGCATGCCAGACCCCCTGATATCCACCCTTCTGAATCCTCTCTCCCACGAAAGGACAGAGTCCACTTGGCCAGACTGCGATGCGGTCACCACCCAGCACTTCTAAGCTACCAGAAGAGGCTGGACGACCGTGTTGTGAACAGCTGCCCAGGATGTAACACTTCACCCCATACCATACAACACATAATGGAAGACTGCATTATACACAATCATGCACGCAAACAACACAACATACACTCTATAAAGGATTTGTGGGAAAACCCAGTTTCGGCTGTGGCCTTCCTTGGGGAGACGGGACTGCTCGGACAGACAGTCTAGGGAACGACAACAACAACAACAACAACCAATGCCAACATCAACCAAAAAGTAGGGGATATAAAATGGGAAAAATTCACAGCTCAATACGCAGCTATAAGAACCTGCCCCAGAACAGCGCCCACATAGAACGACAAACTCCGTCCGGTGCCCAAACGTCCGCACTTCCTGGGTTGAGGGCTTGAGGCCGGTCAGTTCGTATTTTTATTTTTATTTTTATTTCTTTGGCATTTATTTATTCATTGTTTTATTCTTGTTTCATTTTATATTACTTCATTTTAAATTAAATTACTATTTATTATCTTATGTATCTTGTAAGGGGGAAAAAGCCTTGGTATATGTATGTATGTATGTATTAATTAATCTATATCTTAGGTCATACAATGATGTGTCAAAGAGAACGTTGCCCACTATCACATTTTTTATTATTAATTTTTATTCTGTCCGAATATGTCCGAATATGTTATTATCCTTTTATTTATTTATTTATTATTTCCAGTATAATATATAAAACTGTACCATATATGTATATGTATGTATTTTTATAACATTCTGTCACACAACGATATGCGATGAGATGTCATGTCACTTTAAATTAGCACATTATTTTTATTTTTATTTATTTATTTATTTATTTTTCTATTTTTATTTTCATTTTATTTCATTTTATTTTATTTTATTTTATTTTATACTATTTATCTTCACATTTTTACACCACTCACTTCACTTACACTGTTACACCCTCGATCAACATTCCACACACACCGGAGCTGTTTTATAATAACATCAAAATTTATTGTATAATGTTTTATAACTTTTGTTCATTGTATTAAAAATTATAAACCATTGTACAACCAAACGGATCCCACCTCCAAGGAGGGAACGCGGTCCTACTCAGACTATGTATACCGCCAGCTTCACTCCAGAGTCACATTCCTCTGAAGAAGCATAGAGCGAAACCGGTTTGGAATAAACTCAGGAACTCGGAACTAGACCCGTGACTTCTTTTTCCACCTTCATCAACACACACACACACACACACACATATATATATATATATATATACATATATATATATATATATACATATATGTATATATACATATATATATATATATACATCAATTGATGCATTGATGATC
>NC_134811.1:44687767-44697767 GCF_046742065.1 Oratosquilla oratoria | reverse complement strand
TATGAATAGATAAATAAGTGTATTAACAAATAGAGAAATAGGTAAATAAATTAATAGATAAATGGATATATAGATACATGAAAATAATTAGATATATGAATAAACAAATAAGTTAAAGAATAAATAGATAAATAACGAGATAAATAGAAAAATTATTTAAAAAAGGATGAATGAATGAATAAATAAATAGATGAATAGATAAATCAATAAATAACTAGACAAATGAATGAATAAATAGATAAACAGATAAATAAATAGATAAGTGAGTGAACAAATATAGTAATAAACCCTTTTTACTGGGAATAGAGCACTCTTTGTGTGAATAAAATTGCCTGATGACAGAGAGAATGGATGCTTAATTTGTTGAAGGTAGGTAAAGGATTTTTTTTTCATTTATGTGAAGTAAATTGACTTGCAGAGGGAGGAAGAGTTATATAACCCATGAATAACTAACGAAAAATATAATATTAACCTCTTACATTGCACATCTAGACTGAATCAACTTTTTTTTCAAAATCTATGTCCAGATTTAGAAAATTGAAAAATTATGTATCACAACGGAAAAATAAATTATATAGCCGTAATTTCTATACAATAATGTAATTATCCTTTTCCATTACTCATCATGGCTTTCTTTTTCTGAATATTTTCGTTTGGTAAATATGTAATCAATGAAATAAAACATATTTTTCAGGATCAAGCGACATAAAGTAAGACTTTACGTATATATATATATATGTATATATACATACAATATAAGAGGTTAATATTATATTTTTCGTTTGAGTTATTCACGGGTTGTATATCTCTTCCTCCCTCTGCAAGTCAATTTACTACACATAAATAAAAAAAAATCCTTTAGCTACCTTCAACAAATTAAGCATCCATTCTCTCTGTCATCAGGCAATTTTATTCACACAAAGAGTGCTCTATTCCTAGTAAAAAGGGTTTATTACCATATTTGTTCACTCATTTATCTATTTATTTATCTGTTTATCTATTTATTCATTCATTTGTCTAGTTATTTATTGATTTATCTATTTATCTATTTATTTATTCATTCATTCATCCTTTTTTAAATTATTTGTCTATTTACCTCGTGTGCATGAACTTACAAAATTGTACACCTCCCATTCCTATACTGTCTGAACAAACACTGGTCATCTTATGAAATAACGAAAACACAGCCATACAAATCGTTGTCTGAGGTTCTTGAATGTAAATCTAATGCTTTCTATAATAGATAATTAATTTTTAATTTTATTACGTAATTAACTAGTAAGTCTAGAAAAATACAAAAAAAATGGAAAAATGGATAGCGTGAAAACTAAAGCTGATCAAAGAAACGGATTTCAGATTTTAAATCGGCACGTTGAACCTACTTGGAATTAGGCAAAAAAAATACAACAAAAATGACGCAGAGCAGTGTAATCAATATCTTATTCATGTTTTTATAATATATCTAAAAAGAAATTACAGTTCATTCACCATGCCAATTAATTTTGCAATCATTGTCAATATTGTCATGATTGGTCCATCGTTGGGTAAAAAAGAATAATAAAAAATAAATAAAGTTCAATTTTCAAGATATCACACCATTATTGGGCCGATATTTTAAATAATGGCCCACTTTTTACCAATATAGGCCAACCCAAAACCAATATTGGGCCACTTTTTAATGCTGTCAGGAGGAGCACCAAAGAAATGTCTTACTAGAAACCAGTTGGCAGGGAGGTGAGATTACTGCCAAAATTGCTTTGTAGTAAATATGACTTGTACAACTAAAAGGAAACCGTGCGTTCCTGTTGGATCATAATCTCCTAAGGGTCCAACAACATTGCCTTTTGTGCATACGGTCAGTGTTCCACCATTATATAGCATGAAGAAAATGAAGAACCTTAGTTACAACGTGAGAAGATAAATGACTGCGCGCCTTGGGAATCTTTGGAAATATTTGGAAATCTGCTCTTTAAACATGTAAATCAGATTATGTTTATTACGATGGTGGAATCGAGGTTGGTGGTAATGTAGTGAAATTCAGTAGTTTATCAAGTAGGGTACCTTGTGTAAAAGATAAACTCTAAAAATGATGCATATTTATGCACTAATTTCACAGACTTTAGACAATAAAATTGAGTCCTTATATGATGATTTAAGGCAATATTAATGATTGGTTAATTTGGTTGTGTTTTGGTGGACCTTAACCTCTTGGAGTTAAATCAGCTTTATTACTATATTGTAATGAATTTATGTATGTACATACATATTCATATAGATATGTACATATAAAATTAGCTTCATTTGTAAGTACTGCAGTGGCCAGCGTTAACTTCGACAACGTAGTGAGCGTTTTCTATATTTCGTAAATTTACAATACTTGCAAGCTTACTAGTTCGTAAACGTCATCTCCCACAGTATCGTAAATGACGTCATCCATTGTTGTACTTAATTTTACAAAGATTACAAAGGAAGAGCATGCCGATAGAAGACCTTTTGGTCCATAACTAGGACGGGTGGCGGAAAAATAATAAATAAATAAATAAATAAATAGATAAATAGATAATGATGAATAGTAAAAAAAAAATAACAATCTATAACCAGTAGTAAATTAAGCGATAATAAGAATAAGCAGATAAATAATGAAAAATTAATCAATAATAAGAAGTAAATAAATAGAATTAAATTAAGTAAATGGTAGGGATTACAGCATATTGCTTAGGTGTTTATCTAAATAAATCTTAAAGCTCTGAACTGTGCTACATTGTGCTGCCTTTATAGGAAGCTTATGTCATTCATTTACTACACGGTTGGCGAAGTTGTTTCTACCCACTTCCAAATTCAATCTACTTCCTGACAGTTTGAGACCATTATTTCTTGTTTGACTCGCATTTAGTGTGAAAATTTCGTCACTTTTGATGTTGTCATTTCCCTTTAGAATCTTAAAGACCTGTATCAAATCACTCCTGGGTCTACGCTTTTTTAGAGGAAGTAGATTCATGTTTTAGTCGATTCTCGTATAATTTATCTCTGAAATTTGGAATGAGTTTTGTGGCTCCCCGTTGTACTTTTTCCAATCTGCCAATGTCTTTAATGACATTCGGCAACCATACGGATACAGCATATTCCAAACGTGGACGAAATAAAGATCAATATAGTTTGTTAATGACAGATGTACTTTTAAAATAAAAATATATTCAATAGCAACAAATAAATATTTCTATCCATTTTCAGACATAGGTAACTCCAGTGTATCTATGTAAACTCTTTCCCAAGGTTTCTGCGGGATGGGATACGATAGCATAGGATCTATATAATAATATAAATATTTCATTATACCTGGCCAAAAGTATTTAAATTATGCTTCTCAATAATTTTTATCCTTCCTTGGATGTGAACTACAATCACTGATTCACTTGGCTCGAGAAATATCCTTCCTACGTTCAACTGATTTTCTATACAAAAGTCCATTGGTCAAATGAAATTCCTCTATCTTATACCCTTTTGGTAGTTTTAGAGGAATAGCTCTTGGGTTCATCAAATTCTGGGTTACTTATTCCCAAAGCTTTTTTTTTTTTTCTTACTATCATTTCCTTACCTAATGTTACTAGTTCATCTATACTGCTGATGAAATTGATCAATCCTTACTTTGGTTGGCTAATATTTCTAGATAATGCATCTGCTGCAACATTCTTTCTGCCCGTAATATGTTCAAACTTAACCTCATAACACTGAATTGTAGTAAACCACCTGGCTAATCTCCCCTTAAAATTCTTATGTATAGATAAGTTGTGGACAGCTGTATGATCAGTCCACACTCTGATTGGATATCAATGAATATATCACTGCTAAGGTTTCTCTCTCTTTCTGTTATAGAGTAGTTTCTCTCTGCATTATTGCAAATTCTAGATGTGTAAGCTATCGGTTTCACTGTTCCATTTCTCTCTTGCATCAATATGTCTCCTAATCAGGGAATGTGAGAACTGGAAAACTAGAAAGTTTATCTTTCAACGTGTCAAAAACTCGTTGTTGTGCAGCTCCCCAAATGAACATTGAATGTTTCCTCAACAAATAACTTAATGGATTAGCTATGTCTGCATAACCATTGATAAATTTCCTATAATACCTTGTCAATCCCAAGACATTTAAAATTTTCTAAATTGTTTGGAGCTGGATAGTTCTTTACTGTCTCTGTCTGTTTTATGTTCCAAATAAATAACACCGTCCATCAAAAACTTACATTTTTCAAGTTTCATTTTCAATCCTGCTTCAATTACTCTTGAGAATACCAAATCTAATTTCTTAAAGTGCTCAGTCGCTGTTTGGAAAACTATCACAATATCTAGAAATACACTGGCAGTGTTTCCTAACAACCCATCTAGAACTGTATTCATTAATCTTATAAAAGTTAAAGGACTATTACATAACCCAAATGGCATTCGTTTGAACGCATAGTGCCCCATTTGTGTGAAAATGCTGTACAATATCGTGAATCTTCGTGCAACTCGATTTGCCAAAATGCAGATTTGATATCTATATTACTAAAATGCCTATTCTTGGTTACCAACTACTAAAGATGTCTGCTATTACCGGTAATGGTAATCTATCAGTTATAGTCTGTTTATTCAATTCTCTGGACGCATGGTACCGTCTGATTTTGGCACCAGAATCAAGGGAAATTTCCATTCACTTAGATTAGGTTCAATTATAACCTGTAGCAACATTTCAGTGATAGATTTATCTACAATGGCTAGTTTGGAATGTGGTAATCTGTAGGTAGGTATATAAATAGGAGGAGTCCCTGGTTTTAATTTGATCTCATGTTTTAAAACAGTTGTTTTGCGACACTGCTTCTGACCCAGGGCAGTGGACAGGATGCAGGGATGACCCGTCATCCAGGAGGTGCCTAGATAAGAGGGAGGGAGGAGGGTGGTGGGGAGTGGAATATATAGGAAATGAAATGGGTGGGAGTGGTTTCTATGACTTTTTCTTTTTGGCTACCCCCCGTGTAAGGGGGAAAAGCCTTTGGTATATGTATGTATGTATGTTTTGCCCAAGGTGTCCCCTGGTAAAGCAATTGCTTTATAGTGCTTCAGAAGTAATATAACTAGGGTTTCATCCAACTCAGGACAACTGGTAGGCCCTAGTTGACTCTTATATTTCTTTTCCAAATATGTTTCATCCTGAATTAAGCGGATTGATGAAGTTGGTGATTCCACCTCCTTAGTATTCTCATTTATAATCTTAATGGGTTTTGAAAACGTCCTATTTGTGTACCTTTTCTTAAGACTGTCTTTATTCAAAGTACTAATCACTAACATTTCTATCATGTTTGTGTTTGTCTTATACAACCCCTGAATCCAATTTCAAGTCTTTTATCCTAATTAATTCTGGAATGGTTAAAATTTCAGAGTCTACAGTGACTCCTTTCAACTCCACTCCAACCCTGTTAATTGCTCTGGAGTGTAATAATGTCAATTTTATTATACCACATTCCACAATTAGCAAAACTTCATTTAAAGTTAATCAATTTTGAGTAATTTCTGGGATTTCTTGAACACTTGACTTGGGTTCACTATATTAGACTTCATTTTTTTTGTTTTATTTGTTTTTAATGGGCCTCTCTACCACGCTATCATCCAATCTAGCATTGTTATCTTCCCAATCTATTTCATTAGATTTTCTTACCATAGATACTGGCTCTACTTCTAGTTGATTTAAAAATGGGATTAACTATGATTTCACTGAGCAGGACATAAGATCATGCTCTCTTTACTCGTAGTTGCAAATCCTATCAACGAATTTCCTGGGAAAACAGATTCTTCTACAACTATCTCTGGAATGTGCAAGTGTTCATTTCTATATAAAATGGCATCTAATTCAACCTTACATGATGTTTTTAACTGACATCTTGTTATTCCTTGCAATGACTAATAGATGGGTTCCAAGATTTTCACTCCCAGTTTATATTGGTTTAAAACTTTGCTAGTTATAACATTGACTACAGATTCTGTATCAATAAATATTTGAATGGGTTTATTGAACACTCGACCCACAATAAGAGGTCCTATAGAAGTCCTTCCAATTGTTATAGTCAATTTACAATTGTCTTTGATGTTGGTGGTCTCTTTCACACTTCTATCACTCTTGTCCCTAACACAATACTGTCTATTTGTAGTTCTATGGTTAGCTCTGTAGTGTTGTTTTATTATGTGTCTAGGGTTTTTCCTTTTCTTTCTGGATGAATACGAAAATTTGGCATTGTTCTACAATCCTGTGTTCCTTGTCCTACTCTTTGGTGATACAAGCAGAGAGGTGGGTTTCTGCAATGATACTCATCATGACCCTTATATTTGCAGTTTCTGCAGATAGTCTCATAATAACACGCTTGTGCTTTGTGCCTCCGTTTATTACAATTGTAACATTCAATTCTAGCATTCGTTGAAGTACTTCTAACTATATGTTCAGATGCTCTGTTTCTGTAGTCAATCCAAGAGTTCCTAGTTTCTCTGTTGTTGCATTCCCACTTTCATATACCCCTGAAGAAGGTAATCTATCTCTCCTAAGTCCATGTTTTGTTTTAAATATTGGTATAACTTTTCTGAAGTTATCTCATTACAATTATGTACCAATAGAGCAAGTGCTATTAACTTAGTAACATGAGAAACCTTTATTTTGCCACTAGATATTTCTATCCAATCAGAATCCTTCAACACAGGAATCATGTCCTTAGATCTTCTGTTTAACTTTGTTGAATATTCTGTATTTGATTCACTTGTTTTTATTTTCTTTATTCTTCTAACCAAAGACCTGATAGGATCCTGATCACATTTTGACTTAAAATGTTTAATGAATGGCTTCTTATAAACTTCATATTGGTTGATATTTTCAATTTGCTGGAAATTTATTATAAGCCTAGTCCTAAACCCTAGCCCTACCCTTCTCAAGATCTACATTTTCTTTTAAAATTTCTGTTTTCTTTTTGTCATCTGATATGTTTTTAGTTACGTGTCTATTAAACTGAGAAACCTATTGACTCCCACTGTATTTTCTTCCCCAAAAAACGTTGGAATGTTTATTTGTGAGGTAACAACTTCATTACGTAAAAATCCTGTAGTCATACCTTCAATTGTTAATGTCGATTTGAATCGACTACTTCCTATGTAGTCGTTCTCGCACGTACGGCGCGTACCTCACAGGTACATCAACCTCGGTCACTAGCTCGTCCTCGTAGTAGTCCCTCGTTCACTTCTCGTAGTACTCCCTCGTTCACTCCTCGTAGTAGTCCCTCGTTTATCCCTTGTTGCCGAATCCTCGTACCAGCGTGCACTGTTGCTTGTACTTCGTACCCTTGTAATCAGCATGTACAGCGTAGTCCTGTAGTTCCATGTACCCGTATAATCGTAGCCGTATTTTGCACTAATTCTAATCACCAGTCCCTTCGTTAGTAGCGTTGCGTTTCGTCCCTAGATGGCCACCATCTGTGTGCCCTGTCTGTCACAATGTGTTACCGCCCTTAAGTCCCGTCTTTCTTTTGTGCTTTTACTTTCGTTTAGTACGTCTATCACTTTCTACTTTCCTTTTACCACTGTCTATGCGACGTACGTTTGTCACTCATACTTTTAGTCGGTAGGCCCTATGCCTTCAATCATCCACCGTTTTCTTTTTCTTTAGTTATAGTCTTCAATCGAGGTAATTAAAATTTTGACGGTTTTTCTTGGTTTTCTTAAATTCTTACAACTTACTTTTCTCAGTTACACTCAAGGAATCCCGTCGAAAATACTTAATTTGGGTCCTAGGTCAGTTCTGCAGTGATATCATGATTTCTTTAATCCAATGATGTTTAACTTTATATTTAAAAACCTCCCCTAAGGCCGTGATCTTCCAATCGTAAACCAATTTAATCTTCTCCTCCACCCTTTCTCCAATCAGATCCTCCATGCAATATTGTTTACTCAAGCAATCTCGAATTTACTGCACACTGACTTAGGTTACACTATCAAAAGCAAAATCCGACATACAGCAATAAAATCGCTTCCCCAGGCACTTGTTTATAAACATAATGCTAGGGGCAAAGTTATAAAATTCCTTGCCTTCGAGCTGTTGTTTACCAAATAGCCGATTCAATACAGATGAAACTATCTACTCCCTCTTTCTACCTCACTTGTCTACCTATATCTACGAGACTTTTACACGCGCAGTCCTAGTATCTTATTTGCTTTCTCTGAGTTGAAAGTAGACTGCTTAGATGATTTGTTGACGAATTTCCAAATAATTTGTGGACGTATTTATTGTTACTTTTACCTATGTGCATAACCTTACATTTACTTCTGTTAAATCTCATTAGTAACTTTCAGGCCATTTCTGTAGTATATCTAAATCTTCTTGAATATCTAATTAGTTTAAGTGATCATTTGCCATTCCGCACAGTTTTGTATAATCAACTCGGTTCAGTCTTCTTCAAAAACCTATGGACTAAGTAGAAAAGACCATCCGCTCACGCGGGATCGGTTTTTGTGGTAGGGAAAGAGAAGTCAGTTGGAAAAAAAAAAATCGTGTGCAAAAGAGGGTCATTGCCGCTGGACACTTTTAAGTTAAGGATCTTTATTGGAGCATGTGTCCTAGCTAAGGAGACTTAGAGTTCATGATCAGCATCAATATTTAGGGGAAATGTTTTGGGGATATTCATTATCAACACCTCAACCAACACAGTTAAAAAATGAGTCGGGGGATTAGTCGCAGGGACAGTCATAAAGATGGAATAATCTTTAGTGGTAGGTAAACTGAAATGAGATCATGCAGTAGTAGAGAAAGTTAGAAATGAAATGGATTTCAGTAAGAGAGAAAGTGTATGTAGAAGTTTGTACCTGTAGTCATGTTTTTTATTTACGATGTGTTTGTATGTGTCTGTGTGTGTGTGGCACGCAGGGAGGGTTTCTAGCACTATGTGTCTGTACATACAATAGAAAATGTACATAATGATATAATGTATGAGTCATGACCTGTCACCTGCAAACGAAACAGATCTCCTGAAGTAGCAAGCCGAAGACAGGCATGAATGTATACAGTGAGGACAGATCCCAGCCAGCCAAAGCATGTGTACTGAGCACCCACTAACTTTCCTCATGCTTGCCGCTGGCTCCAGACGGACTTATGTCCGTGGTACTCAGTCAGACAAGACCCAGCGCATCGTGACACGTTTGATCATGAACAGTATAAGCTGGTAAAAGGATACATTGATGCCCATTGGTCACCGTATATAGCAGTGGATGAGGATATGGTTATACACAATTTGTCATGGATACCGCACGGGGGAGAAGTGCAGCTGACAAATAGCCTGTGCGGTGAGGTCTAGGTGTGATGTGTCGAATCAGGTATTTGTGTTTGGGGTGCAGCCTTTCTAGATGTCTCATGTGTAGTTTGTGTTTGTGTTGGTTGAGTGGACGAATGTTGGTAGCTTGGTGTAGAGACTCAGAGCTTCTAAAGTCGCTCCATCAGGAACCCGTGATAAATCGGACTGCTGCATTCTAAACCTTCTGGTGCTCGTAGTTGTTTGTGGGAGATGTCATCTGGCTCAATGCCGTAGACTAGTACAGAAGCGGTCTGAATAGAGCTGAGTACGATCGACGCTTGGATGAAAATGTTGCTGTTTTGAGGCACTTAAGCCTTCCCAGCACAACCCTAGCTCCCGCTCCCTGTCTGCCGAAGTGTAGGGTCCAGGTAAGGTCATTGCCCAGTGTGCTACCCAGCATACAGGCATGATCTTTCATTGGGATGTTTATGTAGTTTATCTTAAGAGGAGTGTTCGTGATTGTTCTGTTGGTTTTCTGGTAACGGAAGTATACATTTCAACGCACTGGTCTTAATGCGCTACTGTTGCTATCATGCGTGTGCCCCGTCTAGTATGTTTTGCATTACGTGTAACACTCCCTACAGCGTTTTGTGCCTGCTAATGTGGTTAGTGTTTTCCGCATTCAAAATAGTAAGAGCATGGTTGTGTGAG
>NC_134811.1:44677767-44682767 GCF_046742065.1 Oratosquilla oratoria | reverse complement strand
AGTTGTTTTCCTCAGATGAATGAAATTACTGCTGACATGAAGAACAATGTTATAACAACGAAAATGTCAATAGAGACATTCTTTGTACAGAGGCTTTCTTTCAGCTGAATAAAATTGCCTGGCGGCAGGTAGGGGATAATTATCTTAAGTGAGAAGATGACCATGTCGACATCTCTCGTGGCAGAAAAAGTCGAAATCAGGCGCGACATTGGACAAGAAGAAACAGAAATGTTTATACAAAATTGTCCCCAAACTTTGGCGTCAACTTGGAAGACTTTGCTACAAAAACGAAACTAATTGGAAACCCGTGGAAAAGTTGTCGTGCCGAAAACTAGCGACCACGACCGTAGGGGTGCGAGTTTTGAACCCCCTCCTTTTCTTTCTATACACACACACACACACACACACACACACACACACACACACACACACACACACACACACACAAAACACACACACACACACACACACACACATATATATATATATATATATACATATATATATATATGTATGCATGTATGTGTGTATATATACAGTATATATATATATATACATATACATATATATATATACATACATATACCAAGGCTTTTTCCCCCTTACAAGAGGGGTAGCCAAAAAGAAAAAGGCATAAAATCATTCCCACCCATTCCATCCCTGAATACACTCCACACCCCTCCACCCTCCCTCTTATCTTAGCACCTCCTGAATGACGGGTCATCCCTGCACCTTGTCCACTGCCCTGGGTCAGAAGCAGTGTCGCAAGGGGTGGAAGTGGCAGTAGACTGGAAGTGACCATTAAGGGAGAGCGACTGGAGGAAGTGGATAGTTTTAGATACTTGGGTGCAAATGTGGCAGGGAAAGGTGGAATGAAAGTGGAGGTAGAATGTAGATTGAGAGAAGGGAGTAAATGCCTTGATGGATTAAAGAGTGTAATGAGGAATAGACATTTGGGAATGGATGCTAAGAGGAGACTGTATGAAGGAGTGATTGTGCCAACAGCACTGTATGGGGCAGAAACATGGAACATAAGAGAAGAAGAGAGAAGGAGTTTGAATGTGTTTGAGATGAGGTGCCTGAGAAGTATGATGGGGGTTACTAGGCTAGATAGAGTGAGAAATGAGGAGGTGAGGAGGATAACGGGGGTGGAAAGGGAGCTGGGAGATAGGGTTGATAAAAGAATATTAGGATGGTTTGGACACATGGAAAGAATGAGTGAAGAAAGACTAGTAAAAGAGGTGTGGAAGGCAGATGTGGAGGGAGTGAACATGAGGGGGCGTCCTAGGATGAGGTGGATGGATGGGGTGAAGGGGGCTTTGGGGAAGAGGGGAATGTCTGTTGAGGAAGGACGGGAGAGGACAGAAGACAGGGGTGAATGGAGAGTGGTTGTATATGGATGATGTTGTGATAGCATGAGGTGGAATGGGCGGGTGGATGGGGGGTGAGGTAATATGTGTGAGCAAAATTTGACGCAGCCCGAAGGGATTTCTCCCCGTCCTCTCATTTTATGCAATGGGGGACGGAGAGGGGGGTCGCCGATTTAATGAAGCGGCCTTGCTGTGGATGTAATATATATATATATATATATATATATTATATATATATATATATATATATATATATATATATATATATATATATATATATACGGGCAGTGGGGAGTTTATGTACGCAAAAAATTTAACTGCACCCGAAACCATCGTCTTTACAGTGTACATTTGGATTAATAGGGAAGAATAACACTCACTACTGGATAGTGAGGTATGCATTGGAGACTTCATAGTCACGTTACTCCGTCGAAGCCAACCGTGCCACGGCATCAGAATTCTTTTCTGATGTTATTATTATTGTTACTGTTATTGTTGCTGTTACTGTTATTATTATTGTTATTGCTATTGCTATTGCTATTGCTATTGCTATTGCTATTGCTATTGTTATTGTTATTGTTACTGTTATTGTTATTGCTATTGCTATTACTATTGTTAGTGTTAGTGTTAGTGTTAGTGTTAGTGTTAGTGTTAGTGTTAGTGTTGTTATTGTTATTGTTATTGTTGTTATTGTTATTGTTGTTGTTGTTATTGTTATTGTTATTGTTATTGTTATTGTTATTGTTATTGTTATTGTTATTGTTATTGTTATTGTTATTGTTATTGTTATTGTTATTGTTATTGTTATTGTTATTGTTATTGTTATTGTTATTGTTATTGTTATTGTTATTGTTATTGTTATTGTTATTGTTATTGTTATTGTTATTGTTATTGTTTGGTAAATCCATATCAAGAAAAATAGACATCTATGTTCCAGGAGCAAATTGACAAATCTTAACCTAGAATGAGAAATCAATAATCTTCCAAGACGACAGCCTACGCTTCAGAATAAAGAATAAATAACAAAAGGACTCAAAAACAATGGCGAAGTAAATACAAAAAGAAGAACGATACGACTTCCTGTTCACAGAAAAAAAAAAGAAAGACAAAGGCTCAGATCGAGGAAAGAAGAGGTGCAAGTGAGAGTCAGAGGGAAAGAGAGAGCGAGAGGAAATCCAAGACTGTTGTATTGACTAAGCAAATATCAACAGAACCAAGGAAGAAGGAGGAGGAACTAGGAATTAACTTGTGGAAACGTAGTTTAAGGAAGAGACAGAAGAGGAAGAGAAGGAGTGGGAGGTGGTGTTAGTACCGACGGGAGGAAGGAGGAGGGAAGGAGGAAAAGGAGATGTGGAGGAGGAGGAGGAAGAGTAGGAGGAGGAGGTGGGAGATGACCTTGTGGAATCGTAGTTTAAGGAGAAGAACGAGAAAGAAGAGGAGGAGGAGGGGGTGATGTTTATTCCGACTGGAGGAAATAGGAGGAAGAGGAGGAGGAGGAGGAGGAGGAGGAGGAGGAGGAGGAGGGGAGGAGGAGGAGAAGCAGGTTGTTTGTGAAGTAAGTTAAGAAGAGGTGGTAAAATAGGTCAAGTAGAGTTAGAAGGAGGAGGAGAAGAGGGAGGAGGAGGAGCAGGAAGAGTAAAAGGAGGATGAAAACTAGAAAAAGGAAAAGAAAAATGCAGAGGAAAAGCAAAAGGAAGAGCAAAATGAAGAGGTAAAGGAAGGGGAAGAGTAGAGGAAGGAGGAAGAGAAAGAGAAAGAAGAAAAAGAGAAAATGAAAAAGAAAGGAAAAGAGTAAGAGGATGAGAGAATGATAAGAATACGGGAGACTTTTAACATCAGAAAAACAGAAACAGAGAAAGAGCAAAATCGAGAGAGAAGTTTAGCTTAAAATTATCAGAGGGCTTAAGATTGTTGAAGGTGCTGATTATTACGAAAAGTGGTGGAGGGGGAAGGATGAGAATCTGGACAAGAAGGAGAAAGAAAAAAAAGGAGGAAACAGTAGATTCATTCGAAGAAGAGAAATGGGGAATAGAAGGCTCGAAGGAATAGGAAAGACGTGAGAAAAAAGCAAATGGCCAAAAGAAATATTAAGATCGTTCCTCTGCAGACCTTCAACCAATGAATTCGGATGATAAAGAAGAGGAAGTGGGAACTCGTTAGATTATAGCGAAAAGAAGAGGAACAGAGGGAAAAGGAGGAAGAAAAGAAAAGAGTGGGTCTGTGAAAATATTAGTGAGAAAAGAGGGTGGCGAGTATGTGGTGTACATGTACCCCACAAGTACACCCTACAGGTATGTGATTGGGACTTAGATAGTACTAGAACCTGACGCTAGTATTGACAATGGTCAGAAAGGCCAGAAAGGGTCACCGCGTTAGGTCAAGTTGCGTCATGTCGTCGGGTCAGTCCCGCGTATATATACTGCCTGCCCCGAGCGGGCAGGCGAGTTAGTTCTTCTCTATACTCAACTTGTTACGCGACATTAGGCCTTCGCGGTCGGTCCCTCACTTCGGGGACCACGCCTCTTCTGCCTCTGACACACGTATCTTCATTAGAATAAAGCATACAAACGAAACTGCGCATCACCCTCTCCCTACGTCACATAGCCCAAGTAACACACTCATATGTTATAATTAGCCTATGCCTGGAGGCTGCGGCCGAAGCCGTCACCTTTACCCTAGGTGGTTTGGGGACTGTCGGGGCAGGTAACAGTCACTGCTGGGAATAGGAGAAGAGTGCGGAATTCAAACCCACAACTAAGCAAATACAAGACCAGTACGCTTCTGATTGTGCCAGCAGTGCACTGATAGGAGGTGGAAGACAAAGAAAAGAACGTGAAGGAGGAGGAGGAAGAGAAAGAAAAGGATGAGGAGAAGGAGGAAGACGACGACGACGAGGAAAAGGAGGAGGAGGAGGAGGAGAAGGAGGAAGCGAAGCCTTGGGGTAAGGGTTTGGAATTTGAAAATAAAGAGATCTTCGTTTAACTAGCGTTACTACAGCTCTTGGGGACATTCGCAGATTCGAGACCAAATCTCGAGAGTCTACACGGAGACTCTTGAGACGAGATTGAAAATTTTATTGAGAATCAAAACAAAGAGAAGCTGAGAAGTGAGGAGTTCTTTAAACTTAGAAATTAAAGGTCATTTGGTATTCAGCCCTGGTAATAGCCTCGAAACCTAAAAGTAAAGAGCTCTTGAAGTTTCAAAAACTAGAAAATTTTGAAAAACTAGAAATTATCAAATTTAACTCCTTAACAATACCACTCAGCTTACAGACTTGTTCTTGCTGCCACCACGTGATATTATTCAACCGGATAAACGTTTTACCGCAATTAAAAAGGTTAAATTTAAATTATTATTTTTCCTTTTTTGCATAGTCAGGCGGGGAGGCGACCCAGCATCGTCCTCAAAAATGCTTTTCGCAATTGACAAGGGTTTGCCCTACCAGGAGTTTCTCACTTCCCACTGCGTAGGGATGGGATAGGGAGTTGTTGTAAAACAAGTTAGTGGGCATTTTCAATATGAATATTTAAAAGAAGTAAATGTGGGACGTAATAATCCTGAAGACTTCCTTCGTCAAAACAAGACCTCTTAGTGGCAGGGAAAGGGTTAAGAATAGGTTCTTCAAAGTTA
>NC_134811.1:44655267-44667767 GCF_046742065.1 Oratosquilla oratoria | reverse complement strand
TTTGTATGTATATATGTATGTATGAATGGGTGATTTCAATTTTACTGATATTAATTGGATGACCCTTGAACATGGCCATATAGGTAGTCGCTCGGTGATAATTACTTAGTTCACCATGTAAAAGAGCCCACAAGACATGGAAACTTAATCGATCTATTGATCGCTAGCATCGAAAGCATGATAACCGATGTAGAAGTCGGTGAAGCTGTTGCAAATAGCGATCACAGTGTAATTAGATTCAAACTACTAAAAAGTTTTAGAATAGATACTTGTGTTTCTAAAATACCCGATTTCAGTAAAGCTCAGTTCATAGGACTACGTCAGAAGCTCCAGCTTACAGGTTTGGATGCAAAATTAACCGAAAGACTTGTAGATTAGATGTAGGAAATATTTCAAAATATACTCACTAAGATTATTCATACTTATATTCTTTTAAGGATAGATGTCCCCCAAATCAGACTCGCCCAAAATGGCTTGACAAAGAGACGGGCTTACAAGAAATATAAGTGCTCGGGTGCATTTAATGACTATGGAAGTTATGTATTAATACAGAGAGATTTAAAAGACAATAAAAAAACGAAAACGACAATACGAAATGAATATCACTGATAAATTCAAAGAGAATCCCAAAGAATTTTATAGGTACATTAGAGATAAAAAGGTTGTTAGGAATCACATTAGTCCACTATTATCTACTGACGGTCAACTTGAATATTGAAATGAAGGAATGTGTAATATTTTAAACAATTATATTAGCTCATTATTCGTAAACGAAACACCTCTAATTGAACTCCAAATTGAACCCTGTGAAAAGTCTAGGGTAAACTTACTACGGTAAATATAACAAGAGAAAAAATTTAAATATGCAAAAGAGAAGCTCAAAGTTAATAAAATACCAGGGCCTGACGGTTGGCATTCAAGAATCTTAAAGGAAATGAAAAATGAGATTGTTGTTCCATTAAAAATTATTTTCAAGAAATCCATTGTATCTGGAGATGTCCCAAGAGAATAGAAGCTAGCTAACGTTACTCCCATATTCAAAAAAGGTGACAAAAAGAAACCTAATAACTACAGGCTTATAAATTTGACTTCAATCGTAAGAAAAATGATGGAAACAATCATCAGAGATGCTATCGAACATCATTTAGAAAGAAACCGTTTGATAAATGATAGCCAGCATGGTTTCAGACAGAAAGGTTCTTGCGTGACTAACTTAACCGAATTCTACAACACAGTTATCTCGAATTATGACAAAAGAAACAATATAGACTTAATGTGTAAAGACTTTGCAAAAGCTTTTGATACCGTCCCCCACGAAAGACTACTTACTAAATTAGCTTCACACGGAATAAGTGGTAGCCTATTAAGTTGGACTAGTAATTGGTTGAATGATCGAAAACAGAGAGTTGTTTTAAATGGAAAAACTTCTAGATGGAATAATGTTACGAGTGGAGTTCCTCAGGGTTCCGTTCTTGGGCCAGTTCTATTCATAATATATATAAATGATATAGACCATGGACTAAAGTTTACTGTTTCCAAATTTGCTGATGATACAAAACTGTGTGGAATGGCAAATGATCACTTAAATTAATTAGATATTCAAGAAGATTTAGATAAATTACAGCAATGGTCTGAAAAGTGGCTAATGAAATTTAACACAAGTAAATGCAAGGTAATGCACATAGGTAAAAATAACAGTAAGTACGATTACAAGTTATTTGGAAATTCGTTAACAAAAGTGAATAGTGAAAAAGATCTCGGCGTAATTATCAGTAATGATCTCAAATCATCCAGGCAGTGTATTTCAGCTTATGAGAACGCAAATAAGATTCTAGGACTGATTGTGCGATCGTTTGACTTCAAAAGTCCATCACTCATTAACAAGCTATATAAATCGCTAGTTCGTCCACATTTGGAAAATGCTGTTTCCGTATAGTGACCGAACCTCATTAAAGACATTGACAGACTGGAAAAAGTACAACGGCGAGCCACAAAACTGATTCCAAATATAAAAAATAAATCATACGAAAATCGACAAAAACATATTAATCTGTTTTTCTTAAAAAAAAAAAAAAAAAATCGTAGACTCAGAGGTGACTTGATACAGGTCTTTAAGATTCTAAAAGGAATTGACAACATCAAAAGAGACAAAAATTTCACACTGACTGAAAATCAGACAAGATACAATGGTCTCAAACTGTCCGGAAATAGATTTAATTTGGAAGTGGGTAGAAACAACATCGCTAACCGTGTAGTTAATGAATGGAATAAACTTCCTGCAGAGGCAGTGCAATATAATTTAGTTCGAATTTTTAAGAATCATTTATCATTTATTCAATATTATTTGTTTTGTTATCATTTGTCTGCTTGTTTATTTCTATTTGTTTGATTCTCATTTATTATTAGTTATACGTCAATTTATTATTATTTACTATTTATCTGTTTGTTTATTATTTAACTATAATTATGCATTTATTTATGTATTTTATTTATCATTTACATTATTATAGTTTTTATTTATTCATTTATTTGTGTATCATTATTATGATTTTTTCGCATCCGACCTGGATATGGACCAAAAGGTCTCCTGTCGGCATGCTCCGCCTTTGTAATCCTTTGTAATCCTTATGTATGTACGTATGTATGTATGTATGTATGTATGTATGTATGTATGTATGTATGTATATATGTATGTATGTATGTATGTATGTATGTATGTATGTATGTATGTATGTATGTATGTATGTATGTATGTATGAATGTATGTATGTATGTATGTATGTATGTATGTATGTATGTATGTATGTATGTATGTATGTATGTATGTATGTATGTATGTATGTATGTATGTATGTATATATGTATTTACGGACGTATGTATGCATGCAATGCTACACTACATTCTATATATCAAGAATATTTCACGATCCATCGTACGACTGTGTTATTTCAAGACCTAGCAGCACAACAGCACCACAGTTTACTGTTTTGCCAAGGGGACTGCAACTGCAGCACGCGTTGTACGTGGTTTGGGTTTACGCGAACAGATGGCAGCACCAACGTCAAAAACATTTTTACCCATTCTTAAAAAAAGGTAGTTGATTTTTTTTTTTTTTTTTTTTTTTTTTTTTTTTTTTTTTTCCTCCCCTCTGCTGTGAAGGACTGAATGGATGGGTGGATAGAGAGATGGGAAGAGAGTTAATTTTCATTCCAAGTTGATGAAAGTCCTGTTTGGCTATTCCGGACAGCTGCCCTAACCAGTGCTGTAGGCGAGTTGGCCTGGAGAGAGGTGGGGCAGGATGAGGAGAGGGGGAGAGAGGGAGATGGGGAGAGGGTGGAAGCAAAAATTATCATAATATTATACGGATTATGTCGCTCGCCAAATATTTTGTCTCCAAATTTTGACAAATGAAATGTTAATATTCATGCGAGAGACTTATCTTTTACTGTTTTTGTTGGGCAAATAAAAAATTAAGTGAGAAAGGTTTTGTGCGTGTATATGTAGATGTCTGAATGTTTGTGTGTGTGTGTGTGTGTGTGTGTGTGTGTGTGTGTGTGTGTGTGTGTGTGTGTGTGTGTGTGTGTGTGTGTGTGTGTGTGTGTGTGTGTGTGTGTGTGTGTGTGTGTGTGTGTGTGTGTGTGTGTGTATACCTAATTGCATTTACCTAATTGTATTATACGGGAAGGGGAGCTATGCTCGTGGTGTCCCGTCTTCATATCTCGTTTTGTCTAAACTGCTTTTAACTTCGTGTATTGTTTTTGCACACACCACTTTCTCATCTAACTTGTTCTAGACATCTATCACCCTATGGGGAAAGCTGTTCTTTTTCAGGTCTCTTCTAGAACTGTCCTTCTTGATTTTCTTTCTGTGTCCTTTTGTATTTCTGCAATCCCATTTTATTAGATCCTCTCTATCAATAGTTTCTATGCCTTTCATGATAGTTATCAAGTCTCTCTCTTCTTTGTTCTAATGTCTGTAGTTCCAGTTTTGCTAGTCTCTCTTCATATGATAGTTCTGAAAGTGTTGGTGTCAGTTTCGTAATTGCTCTTTGTATTCTTTCAAGTTTTGTCTTTATTTTTATTTTTTTTTTTTTTTTTTTTTTTTTTTTTTTTTTTTTTTTTTTTTTTTTTTTTTTGACCACGTCGTCGCTGCATACTCCAACCTTAGTCTTATCAAAGTGACTAGTATTTTCTACACCATTTCTTCGTCCAGGTATGTAAATGCCACTTTGATTGTTCTTATTAAGTTATAAGTTTCTCCAAAAAACTTGTTTATATTTTTCTCAGGCGACATATTATTCATAGTAATGACTCCCAGGTTCTTCTCATTTTCTACTTCTTTATTTCTTCCTCTCCCAATTTATATGATCCCACTATTCTTTTTTTGCTTCTTCCAAATTCCATTATACTACACTTCTTAATATTGAATTCCATCTCCCACCTCCTACTCCATTCCCATACTTTGTTGAGATCATTTTGTAGCGACTCACAATCTTCTTCAGAGTTCACTTTTTTCAAAAATTTTGCATCGTCCGCAAAGACGCTCATATAACTTTCAATTCCTTTATCCATATCATTAATATATATAGCAAACATTATTGGGGCCAGAACAGTTCCTTGTGGAACTCCATTTATCACTCCATCCCAATCAGAATGTTTGTCTCTTATCACTACTCTCATTTTTCTTTCATGCAGGAAGTCTTCCATCCATTTCAGCAGTTTGCCCTGTATTCCTCCTGCAGTTCCTAATTTCTTTAACAATTTCTTATGTGGCACCTTATCAAAAGTTTTTACAGGTCTAGAAATGCACAATCAGCCTGTCAATCTCTTTCCTGTATTACATCTATTAACCTTGAATAGAAACACATTAGGTTTGTGACGCATGGTCTAAATCCAAATTTTCTTGGGTTTAGTATGTTGTTGTTGTTGTTTTTCCAAATGCCTTACCCATCTAGTTTTGATCATTCTTTCACAAATTTTAGCTATCGTACTTGTAAGAGAGATCGGTCTATAGTTAGTAGGGTCTTCCTTTTTTTCGCCCTTTATATATTGGTACTATATTTGCTCTTTTCCAATCTTCTGGAACTTTTCCTTCTTTCAATGAACTGCTTATCAGACTATGCATTTTGTCTGTTAGTTCATTCTTGCATTCTCTCAATATCCAGTTTGCCATTTCATCTGGTCCATGCAATTTTCTGACATCGAGTTTACTTAAGTGATTCATTATTTCATTCCTTGTTACATCTATCTCTTTCATAAGGGGGACTTTCTCCTCCCACTCGATATCTCTATGTTGTATGTTCTCCCTTGTAAACATCGATTTAAAATGCTTGTTTATAATTTCTGCCATTTCTATTTCCTCTGTGTATTCAACTCCTTGTCCTAGTTTCTCCAACTCCTGCCTGTTTTTCAGTTTGTTGTTTACAAATCTGTAAAATAGTTTTGGTCGATCTTTACATTTTTCTATGACATCTTTTTCGTATTTTCCCTTTTCTTCTCTGCCCACTTGCCCATATTCATTTCTATAACTAGTGTATATTTTCCATTTTTCGGGTCTTTTGTCTTTTTTCCATTTTATCCAAGCTTTATCCTTTCTGTCCTTCAGCTCCTTACATCTTTTGCTGTACCAACATTTTAAATATTCTTCTTCTTCTTTTGTCTTGGAACATACTTTTTCACTCCTACTTTATCAATTTTTGTCAAAATAGTCCATTTCTCTTCTACTGTTGTTTCTTCCTAGTGTATCCTTTCCCAGTCTGCTTTTTGAAAGAATTCTCTTATCTTATAAAAAAGAAAAATCCATACATCAATCTTCCCTTTCTATATTGTTGGTTTTTTCATGTATTTTTTTTTTTCTTTCTCCTTTAGTTCCAGTTCAACCACTATGTGGCCACTTTTACTTATTGGTGTCTTATATTCAATCTTGTCCACTATTTTGGGTTCTGATGGGATTATTAGGTCTAGTCTCGATTGTTCTTCTTCATTTCTATACCTAGTATTCTCTTGTATCCATTGTGTCATTGTATGTTCTATAATCATATCAAGTAGTACACTTCCCCATAAGTCGTCTCAACCTTTCACTGTCACTCTTCCCAGCAGATTTCTTTACAATTAAAGTCATCCATTATAACTATTCTTCCTCCATCTTCCATTATCTTATTTAGTGTTATCCTTGTGTCTTCTAACATATTTTTGTGTTCTCTCTCTTCCCACGAAGCTGTTTTAGGAGGCACATAATTTATTACAAACTTCCTACTCTTCCCATCCTTGTCCTCCACTTCTATCATAATCATCTCTACTCTATTTTTTTTTTTTTCGTATATAACGTTCCTCACATTTATATCCTTTTTAGTCAGGAACATAGCTCCACCTCCTTGTTTTACCTCTCTGTTTCTATCCAACAATTATATGCACCATGTCCTACACTGTTGGGTGGTAGTGGATCTTTCAATTTTGTCTCCACAATTCCCATTATGTCCGGTTCTTTTTCCTTCAGGTAATCATTCAGTTCGTTCAAGCCTGTTTTTAAGCCATCTATATTTGTGTAAGACATATTCAATTTTCTACTACTTCCATCGTGTTTTCTGTTTTCCTTCCGTTTTTCTCTGCTATGAACCATTTTCTCACTTTCATATTCACTACTCTCCAATAGAATTTCTCTTTTTCTGTCTGTTCTTTTCTAGTTTCTTTTTTTTTTTTTTTTTTGGCTTCTTCTCTTTTTGCTTTCTCATCCTCTCTTTCCTCTTTATTTCTCTTTTAATCCATACCTGTTTAAATTGTTCACTGTTTGCTAGTTTCCCGGTTTTTGCTAAGATATTCTCTGCTGTTGTTTGTGACCTGAATTTGATCTTAATTGGTCTGGTCTTATCTGTATTGTATTTCCCTAGTCTATATATTTCTTCTATTTCTTTCCCTGTTTCTGTTCCATCTTCTTGAACTACTTCCAATATCTTATTTACTTTCTCCTTCTCCTCCTTTTTTTTCTTGTAGTCCAATTTGAATTATACTTCTCTTCCATCCCCAACACAATTATATATTTCTTTTTATCCACTAAGTCTCTCACTATATTCTCCTTCTTTCTCATCACTTTAATTATTGTGTCTTTAGTTTGATATTTCATCTGTTGTGCCACTATATCCTTAAATACAGTTTTGTTATTCTCTTGGACTTTTTTCCAACCCTTTCTTTTGCTATGGACTTTTGCTATGGACTTGCTATGGACTTGCTATGGACTTTTGCTATGAACTTTCTTTTGCTATGGACTTTTCCAACCCTTTCTTTTGCTATGGACTTTTTTCCAACCCTTTCTTTTGCTATGGACTCTTTATTCTCTTTGTTATTCCTCTTTAATACCTCATTCTCATCTTTTACTTCTTTTAACTGTCTTTTTCATTCTTCTATTTCTTTACTTAGGGTTTGGTTCTTCTTCTTTAACTCTTCCAATCTATCAACACTCTGCGCTATGCGTGTAAGTTGACTGAACCTACTTTCCCAATGTTCGGTCATTTTCTCAAGTTTTTCTTCTACACTTGCTAATCGGGGTAGGTTGACACCCCCCCCCCTCATTAAATTCATGGAAATTATTATTTTAACTTTCCATTGTGTTGTTCTTATCTATATTTCTAACCTTAATGTTTTTACTGATATTTTCGATTTCCCCTGCGTTATCAGCAGACCTCTTGTTTATATTTTTTCTGCCGTCAGGGGGAGCCCGTTCGTCTCCCTTCTCATTTCCTTCCATTTCCAATCTTCGCCGTGAATCCGTCTACGCGCTCGCTCGTGTGTGTGTGTGTGTGTGTGTGTGTGTGTGTGTGTGTGTGTGTGTGTGTGTGTGTGTGTGTGTGTGTGTGTGTGTGTGTGTGTGTGTGTGTGTGTGTGTGTGTGTGTGTGTGTGTGTGTGTGTGTGTGTGTGTGTGTGTGTGTGTGTGTGTGTGTGTCTGTGTGTGTGTGTGTGTTTGTGTGTGTGTGTGCGTGCGTGCGTGCGTGTAATAATAATGATAATAATCATCGGTTTATTGGGTATAACAGCATTATTGCTGAAAATATACATCCTACAAGATTATAAAAACATAAAACTATGACAATGAAATGATGTTCTTACAAGCATTCAAAAAATAAAACAAAAAAACAGTAAGCTAAGGAATAGCTGTGTAGTACAACAATTTTAATTCTTGTTGTTGATTAAGTCCACAAATGTCGGTATGGGGCTCTTGTTATACCGGTCGGTGCGTCCTGTGATCAGCTTGATGGTATTATGGTGCCGTACCTGCAGCCGTGGTCGTGGTACCTGTGGAGGTAGCAGGTTCCGGTGCTGAGGATGTTTAACTAAGGTGACCGATAACGACCTCAGACTCTGAAGATAGCGGTCAGCAATGGTGGACAGTCCTAGTGTGGTGAGAGCGTGCTGATAGGTGGCGTATTCTTTGCCGAGGATTGTGCGATCTTTTCTGCACTTTCTACGTTGCTACTTGCGGTGGAAGTGAAGGTGACAGCAGTTCGAACCCTGCCGCCAGCGAGTTGGACCAAGGGTATAATTAATTAAAATTCGCTCTACAAAGTCCTGTAGAGTGCCACCTTGGCGGAAAGGTACTTGTTAAAAATAAAATTAAAAATAGGTTTGAAATTAGAATTGAAAATGAATATTCGGTCTGCTCGTGACCTCAGCTCTTCAGTGTGTTCGTGACCTCAGCTCTTCAGTCTGCTCGTGACCTCAGCTCTTCAGTCTGCTCGTGACTTCAGCTCAGTCTGCTCGTGACCTCAGCTAGAGAGCTCGTTTTTCTGCACAGACACCAGCTAGCAAATACCTGTGAAATTTATATCTCCGAATAGTGTTAAGTGATTGTGCTGTGTTTTTGTAATTGTATGCGTATAGCGCTATACAGTTACATATATAAGATAAAGTGTAGTGTTCTATTTAAATTCAAAACAGTATTCTGTTACTGTACTCCAAAGGTAGGAGAAATAGTATAAGGTAAGCAGAGTAAGCTTCGTGTATTTAGTTTATTAGAGACCGCTTTGTTTTCCTTTGATTTGTATTTTCTCTTTGCCGTTTGTATTGCTAAAGGAGGAGCGAAATGGATGTGTGAGGAGGAAATTCGTCTTCTCAGGAGTGCGCTCTGTGAGAAGAGTGAACCATCCCCACAACCCAAAGAGCGTTCCACTTCTTCCCCTTCTGTCACTACCGTGAGCGAGTGGCACTCCGCGGGGTCCCGTTTGTCGAGCCCGCGTTCGGTAAGCGTGTGCCCTTTGAAGCAGCCGCTGGCTGTAGCCAATCGTTATGCTCTGCTGGAGGATGAAGTGCCTGAAAATCAGGAGTTCTTGGTGGTGGGGGACTCCATGGTGCGAGGCTATGACGACATCCTGCAGCGGAAGACTAAACGACATTGCAAGCTTGTATGTCAACCGGGCCGTGGGATCGCCGATTGTACCCAATCCATCAGTGGGCAAGGACGGACGAATACGGTTACGATTGTTCATACGGGGAGTAACGATGTAGGTAGGGTGAGGTCAGAGGAACTTGTTCGGAATTACAGGGTCCTCCTTCAGGAGATGAAGGAACGTGGGAGTCGTCACGTAGTCTGTGGGATCCTCCCGCAGGCTCGTGTTGGAACAGCAGAGCCATAGGGATCAATGATAGGATATTGCAATTATGCACACAATTGGGATAACTTTCTTGATCCTTAGTATCTCTTTTCCAGGCGTCATGACCTTTACGCTTCTGATGGAATCCACCTTATCCGCAGAGACAAAGATGTTCTCACAAACATTATTGTGGGAGTTTGTAATGAACTAGTTCCTTTTTTGGGGTAGAAGCCCAAAGGGGAGGGGAAATAGAGTGTACTTCGGAAAACAGAGTAAAGTATACCAATAATGTGGAACAATATGCCAATATAGGACAAAATGTGATTTTAGGATATGATGTCGGTAGAGGACGAAATGTTATATTAGGATGTAATGTCAAAAGACAAAATGTCACGATGGGATGTAATTATAGTGAAGGACAAAATATCACGATGCGATATCATTATGCTGGAGGAGAAAATATCACGGTAGGATATAATGTCAGTGGAGGACAAAATATAATTTTAGGAAGTGATGCCGGGCAGAATGTCAATGAAGGCCAAAATATCACAATGGGATGTAATGAGAGTAGAAGACAAAAAATCACGATGGGATGTAATTATAGTGGAGGCAAAAATATCACGGTAGGATATAATGTCACTGGAGGACAAAATATAATTCTAGAAAGGGATGCCGGAGAGAATGTCAATGAACGACGGGAGGCCGGTGTGAATAGTGGTGACGTAGAGGGCCAAAGTGTACAAAAGAGATCGGATGACCGTGAGCGACCACATGTCCGTGATGTGGGAAATGTTAATTTTGATGGGAGAAATGTCAATGGGAGAAATATCAATGAAGGACCAAATAATAATATAGAGCAAGGTGTTAATAAAGATAAAATCATAATGTAAGACATTATAATGAAACTCAAAACGTGTCAAAAAGAAATAATCACGAGTTTCTTAAAACCATGTACTTTAATGCTCGTAGTACTAGGAACAAAGTTCAAGAAATACAGGCGTATGTCAAAAGCGAAAATCTCGATATGATAGGAATAACCGAGATATGGTTAAATGGTACAGAGTTCGAAGCTGAATTTAATATTGTGGGATTTAAACATATTCATCAGGATAGAAACCACAATAAAGGTGGGGGTGTTCTGTTGTACGTTTAGAATAATGTCTATGCTTATGTTTTAGAGAAAGTGAAACAGGATGCACATGATAGTTTGTGGGCTGAGTTAACCCAAACAAATGGACAAAAAATGAATGTAGGTGTAATATATAGGCCAAAGACATTATTATTAGCAGACGACAAACTGTTATTTCAAGAACTGTCTAGTTTCTGCAATCGGGATTTATTGATAATGGGTGATTTAAATTTTACTGACATTGATTGGATGACCCTTGAACATGGCCATATAGGTAGTCGTTTGATTGATTTTCTTGGTGACAATTACTTAGTTCAGCATGTAAAAGAGCCCACAAGATATGGAAACTTACTCGATCTGTTGATCACTAGTCGCGAAAGCATAGTAACTGATGTAGAAGTCGGTTAAACTGTTGCAAATAGCGATCACAACTTAGTTAGATTCAAACTGCTAAAAAGAATAGAACAGGTACATGTGTTTCTAAAATACCCGATTTCAGTAAAGCTCAGCTCATACGACTACGTCAGGAGCTTCAGCTTACAGATTGGGAGGCAAAATTAAGCGAAAGACCTGTAGATCAGATGTGGGAAATATTTCAAAATACTCTCACTAAGATGATTAATACTTAAATTTCTTTTAAGGACAGACGCCCCCCAAATCAGGCTCGCCCAAAGTGGCTCGCCAAAGAAACTGAAAAAAGTATTGCTAAAAAGAGACAGACTTATAAGAAATGTAAGTGCTCGGGTGCATCTAATGACTATGAAAGTTATGTATCAATACAGAGAGATTTAAAAAATAAATAAATAAAAAATAAATGAAATAAATAAAGAAACGAAAACGACAATACAAAATTAATATCGCTGATAAATCCAAAGAGAATGCCAAAGAAATCTATAGTTACATTAAAGATAAAAAGGTTGCTAGGAATCACATTGGTTCACTATTATCTGCTGACAGTCAACTTCAATATTCAAATGAATTAATGTGTAATATTTTAAACAATTATTTTAGTTCGATATTTGTAAACGAAACACCTCAAAATGAACTCCAAACTGAAATCTGTGAAAAGTCTAGGGTAAACTTACTCACTACGGTAAAAAAAAAAAAAATTAAAATAAAAAAAATAAAAGGTGTATAGAGAAACTCAAAGTTAATAAAGCACCAGGGCCTGACGGTTGGCATCCAAGCGTATTAAAGGAAATGAAAAATGAGATTGTTGTTCCATTAGAAATTATTTTCAAGAAATCCATCATATCCGGAGATGTCCCAAGAGAATGGAAGTTGCTAACGTTACTCCCATATTCAAAAAAGGTGACAAAAAGAAACCTAATAACTATAGGCCTATAAGTTCGACTTCAATCGTAGGAAAAATTATGGAAACAATCATCAGAGATGCTATCGAACATCATTTAGAAAGAAACCGTTTGATAAATGATAGCCAGCATGGTTTCAGACAGAAAGGTTCTTGCGTGACTAACTTAAACGAATTCTACAACGGTCATCTCGAATTATGACAAAAGAAACAATATAGATTTAATATATCTAGACTTTGTAAAAACATTTGATACCGTCCCCCACGAAAGACTACTTACTAAATTAGCTTCACACGGAATAAGTGGTAGCCTATTAAGTTGGACTAGTAATTAGTTGAACGATCGAAAACAGAGAGTTGTTTTAAATGGAAAAACTTCTAGATGGAATAATGTTACAAGTGGAGTTCCTCAGAGTTCCGTTCTTGGGCCACTTCTATTCATAGTATATATAAATGATATAGATCATGGACTAAAAT
>NC_134811.1:44639091-44644767 GCF_046742065.1 Oratosquilla oratoria | reverse complement strand
GAATCAAAGGCGACGTTAGACCATTAATAAAGGCATCCCTAATTAACTCTTCCTTATACTGTTCAGCACTAACTGCGTTTAGGTTATAATTCTTACCTAACTTTCGTAGTTCTCTCAAAAACTTATCTAAGAATTCACCGGGCTTTTGTTGACGAGTTGCGAGTAAATACCTAGCGAATATTTCGTTGGGTGTCTTTACAAAGGATTACAAAGGCGGAGCATGCCGACAGGAGACCTTTTGGTCCATATCTAGGTCGGGTGTGAAAAAGATCATAACAATAGTAAATTAATAGATGAAAAATATAATAATGTAAATAACAAATAAAATACATGAATAAATGCATAGGTATAGTTAAATAATAAACAAACAGGTAAATAGTAAATAATGATAAATTGACATATAACTAATGATAAATGAAAATCAAACAGACAAATGATAACAAAACAAAAACAAATAATATAAAATATATCATAATCATTACAGCATCTTGCTTAGGTGTTTATCTAAATGATTCTTAAAGCTTCGAACTGAACTATATTGCACTACCTGTGCAGGAAGTTTATTCCATTCATTAACTACACGATTGGCGAAGTTGTTTCTACATACTTCCAAATTGAATCTATTTCCGGACAGTTTGAGACCATTGTTTCTTATCGGATTCTCATTCAATGTGAAAATTTTGTGACTTTTGATGTTGTCAATTCCCTTTAGAATTTTAAAGGCCTGTATCAAGTCACCTCTGAGTCTACGCTTTTTTAGGGAAAACAGATTCATATGTTTTAGTCGATTTTCGTATGATTTATTTCTAATAGTTGGAATTAGTTTTGTGTCTCGCCATTGTACTTTTTCCAGTCTGTCAATGTCTTTAATGAGATTCGGTGATCATACGGAAACAGTATATTCCAAATGTGGACGAAGTAACGATTTATATAGATTGTTAATGAGAGATGGACTTTTAAAATCAAAAGATCGCACAATCAGTCCTAGAATCTTATTTGCTTTCTCAGAGGCTGAAATACACTGCTTGGATGATTTGAGATCATTACTGATAATTACGCCGAGATCTTTTTCACTATCCACTTTTGTTAACGAATTTCCAAATAACTTGTAATTGTACTTACTGTTATTTTGACCTTTACATACAATTTCTGTAGAACAGAAATAGCCGAATCATGATTAGTACATTCCTCGATGCATTCATAAACATTATGACTAACACAGTTTACAAGAGTTCTTAAGTTTGTCGGGTGCATTTTCTCCACACTCTTGTATGAAGTTGGAGAAGGTTTCATACCAGTGCCTCCACTCTGGCGCTGCAGACAAGCCGGCTTTAATAGTTTCTCCATGTTCTAGTTCATTAAATTTTCATAATGATAAGACTTGGTAGCTACTCCCAAGCTTTAATCAACTAGAACACCTGGAAATAATTACAAAATATAGTTTACATAATATTACATATATAATGAACATATAGGACTCATCATATGAGTAGACCAGATAATTGAACAAGAAAAAGGAAGGAAGCAACTTACGTGGAGAGCCACGACTGTTTCTCTAGCCGGTCCCAGACAGAATGTGACGACGAAGCCAGTCAGCTTCGTCTACAGTTTACAGAGTATGACGCGCAACCAAACAAACGATTCAAAATTCAATGACAAAATATGACAATATATATATATATATATATATATATATATATATATATATATATATATATATATATATTATATATATATATATATATATATATGATCCATCTTCAGTAGAATAGTTACGATTAGAATAATAACAAATACCACAGCAATATGGATAGCAACAGAAAAAAATAACACCACCATTAACGTTAAAATAAACATCTGTATCAACATCAATATAAAACTTAACATCAATATCAACGAAACATCAAAATCAACATCAACGAACTATCAGCATCAACATCAACATCGAGATCAACACCAACACTAACCCCAACATCAACACAATAAATAAACAAATAAATGTATAAATGAATAAATAGAGAGACCAACAGGAATGAATGGATACATAAAAGAATAGGTAAATGGATAAATCCATAGATGAATAAATTAACAAATAAAGATATATATAACGCAATCGATTATAAGAATTATGGTAATCATAAACCCTTCGTATTCCTTTCACAACCTTACCACAACAGAAACAGACAGTCCACTTTGGTCGGGTATAACGGCCTACCACTTTGGCCAAATATTTCAGTTTTTCTGGCAGCCTACCTGTCGTCCCGGCAGTCCGGCCAAATTTCCGGTAACAGCCTGGTCATCGAGATTCGCATTATTAGCAGTCATAATAGTTTAAGATTAAATAAATAGATAAAACAAAATACGATAAATAAATTAGATAGAGAAATAGATACATGAATAAAGAATAAAGAGAATATACTATAAAAATATCTAGGATAAATAAACAAACATGGATTACAATTGTATAATCAGATACAGCATATATACAATTCATTGCAGCATGATTGGGCATAAGCTTGTGTGATTTGACCCTATCACCATGTTATAAAACATTTTTATATTGTATTACCTGCAGATATAGAGATTAAGAATTAAGTTAACTTACTTTAAGTATGCTGTACAGGTATTCCGATTGAAATTCCTGCTTTAGGATTGCGAAACAAGTTACAAGCGTCTCTTTTACTTACGAGAGGCTGCCAAAGCCTTTGAATAATGATTGATAAGTTGACAGAAATCCGTTAAACAAAACTAAATCTTCATCGAGAAAGAGCAACTCGCGAATAAGTTTATGGAGTGACAAAAAGAATTTGATTTGTATATATTGCCTGTCAGTCAAGGACATGAGAGCAAGTGAGGACTTGTCTCTGTGTGCGTATGCGCAGAGGATAGTTGAACTTTGTCAGTATGAGGTTCTGCATTGTATTTCTTTTGTTGGAAATATTCAGTTCTTTTATCGTTGGGGATAATATCGCACTGAAGAAATTGAGACTTGATGTCGTAAAAAAAAGATATACAAAGGAAAAACGAATGGAAAATAGAAGTTAAAAATGATCCTCACATTCTTTTTGAGAAGATACTAAATGAATGCTGAGTGACTGGTCCGTAGGTATGTAATTAAGGTCCCTGAAATATTGACCGGGTAAAACATGGTCAGTACCCTATACGGTGATACCTTGCCAGTCAAATCATTGGTGAATTCAGAATAACAGAAGTCAAAGTTGCTTTGTAAAGAAAACAAAAACGAGTTTGAATGGTATTTGATGTTTTATACCCCCTTTCTTTTCTTTTCAGACTCATCCCCCACTGTTCACCTTCTACAGAAAATGTTCTAGATCTGCGTGGAGTAACTCAGATTCCTGTTTCATAGAAAGGTGAAGTTTGAAATCAATCGCGTCCTCAATTTTCCATTTCATCACAATCTTGCATCTCTTTCTTCCAAGATAATTTTTGTACACACATCTTTCATTTGTTGTAATTTTGTAGTCCTCCCGTAGAAAATGAGAACTCTATGCCAGGAGGCTCGTAGCTGCGGCCTTACCCTAAGCGCTTGGAATGTTGGAGAAGGTAACAGTCACTGCTGGGACTAGGAGAGAAGTGCGGGATTTGAACCCACAACTAAACAAATCCGAAGCCATCACGCTTCCGATTACGCCACACAATATTAGATTATTAGACAAATTGTTTCCATCGTTAATAGAAATACCTTTTACAACGGTCCATCAATGTGGTCCCTCCTTCAACACTTTCCTCGACTAACTAAACGAGCATATGAACTATAAGATAACGCAAGACAGCGGCTCGACATTGTACACAAGTATAGAGGCACTGGTAGACCACAGTTCATAACAAGGAGAACAATCTTTCATAGGTTGTTTTGAGGATCTAGAAATAATTCTAACCTAATCCTACATTTCAGTCAGCTGCAACCAAACCAATCTAATGCAATCTAACCCAACTCGTACCAACCCAACCCTGATCCAACTTTGACCCAACCCAACACACTTCGACCCAAGTCAGTCCAACCTGACTTAATCTGATTGACCCGGGTTATTATTTGACCTGACATGATATATGGTGACTTTCTCTGGATTTACAAAATACTGAGTCATCCCCCCAACGCCAATTTTGAAAATACAAACCGAACCAAACTAAACTAAATAGAATCAATCCATATCCAACCTTCTCACATGACCTCGTTCAAATTAACCTGATAAAACTTAATGTTACCTGAACTTATCTGAGCTGACCTGACTTAATATAGCTTAATGAACCATGACCTAACGCAACTTTTCGTTTCTTATTCGACACGCATTAGCACAACAACTGAAATTAAAATTATCCTTAAATTTTCTATTCTTCCGCACCAAGAGCTCCCCATTTTTGTTATTTTCCTCTACCTTTTGTCCCATCCTTTCTCTCTCTATCTCTTTTTCTTCCTTTTTTTTCTTTCCCTTCCCCGTCCTTTATCCCTCGGAACCTCGACGGAAAAGAATGGTCGGAGCGTTGGTGGTTAAATAGGAAAGAAGTGTTGAACGACTGCCATCTTTTACCCAAATTCGCATCATTATTTCGAATGGAATAAAGTTCTCCCCCAACTCTTTTTCACTCTCTTCCTCCACTCTCGCCCGGCTCTTTCTCTCCGCTCTTACATTCCACAATCTCGCCTACTTGTTGGCTCAGCTGAAGCCTTCGATCGACCGTGGCAAGGATTCAGGAGTCAAAACCTCTCCCCCCCTCCTCCAACCCCGTCCTACTTCCCTTTTTTCTACCACCCCCACCCCCACCTCTGTACTCCTCCCACTCTCTTATTCCCTTTCCCCTTCATCCTCCCAATCATCTCCTCACCCTTTTTCCCCCAACTCCTCCCCTTCTTCTCCCTCTCACCCTCCCTTTCTGTTCCCCCCTCTCCCACTCCCCCTCTCCTCCCTTGTTTCTTTGCTTGGCTTAGGCGAACGCTACGCGCACAAGGATCGCGTGGACAAACCTTTGGATAAGACGGTATCGGGGGCGCGGTGGGAGGCCGCAGCAGCAGAACATTAGTGTTTACCGTCTGCTCTTTTTTTTTTTTTTTTCCTCTAATGTTCCGTTTCTCTTCACTTAATGACTGTTCTGGGTGCGGGCGAATTGCCAACGCTGTGAAGTGGCATTGTTTTTCATCTATTTATTTAACTACTCGTTTAATCTATGTTCATATTTTCGGTTATTTATTTTCTATTTATTACTGATAAATTTATTTATTTGTTGTTTAGTATTGAACATAAATTTAAGTAGGATTGGGTTAAATTGATCTATTTATCTATTTATTCATTCATTCACTTGTTTATTTATCTATATATCTATTTAGCTATTAACTTATCTGTTTACTTACATGCTTAATAATCAATTTACTCATTCAGTTATCTATTGTTTTATTGATATATTGATTTATCTATTCACCTACTTAACGTAACTTGATGATTACGTTATTAAATTTTTTGAATATTTTCTTTTCCTTCATGATTTACCCATATGTACCAAGTCTTATGTTGTATTATTTTCATGATGCATTATGTACAGTATAATTCTTTTTCTTGACTCCTTGTATGTCATATTTCTACTGGTATGTTAAGATAATGTATTTTCTTATGTACGTTCCAGCTACACCATTGATATATGCAATGTGTGATCCTATAGATA
>NC_134811.1:44629091-44631591 GCF_046742065.1 Oratosquilla oratoria | reverse complement strand
GCACGGGACCACCTACGTCGGCGTGGTAAAACCCTTAATTCTCCATAGTGTGTGTGTGGCTTTGGAGCGGGTAAGCTGAGAAATCATTATTACATCTACATGTATGTCCGCCTACGCACGAGTTCTACAGAGTTTAGACCCTCTTACACGGCGATTAGTGAGATCTTTAGAAAGTACCTCCAAGAAAATTATTAATGCAGAAAACAGCATCACCTTCAACAAAATTTGGGAATAATAATAATATTGATAACAATAATAGTAATAATAATAATGATAATAATAATAATAATAATAATAATAATAATAATAATAATAATAATAATAATAATAATAATAATAATAATAATAATAATAATAATAATAATAATAATAATAGTAATAATAATAATAATAATAATAATAATAATAATAATAATAATAATAATAATAATAATAATAATAATAATAATAATAATAATAATAATAATAATAATAATAATAATAATAATAATAATAATAATAATAATAATAATAATAATAATAATAATAATGATGATGATAAAAATAATAATAATAATAATAATAATAATAATAATAATAATAATAATAATAATAATAATAATAATAATAATAATAATAATAATAATAATAATAATAATAATAATAATAATAATAATAATAATGATAATAATAATAATAATAATAATAATAATAATAATAATGATAATAATAATAATAATAATAATAATAATAATAATAATAATAATAATAACAATAATAATAATAATAATAATAATAATAATAATAATAATAATAATAATAATAATAATAATAATAATAATAATAATAATAATAATAATAATAATAATAATAATAATGATAATGATAATGATAATAATAATAATAATAATAATAATAATAATAATAATACAATAATATAATAATAATAACAATAATGATAATAACAATTATAATAATAACCATTGTAATGATAATAATAATAGTAATAATAATAGTAATGATAACAACAATAATAATAATGATAATGATAATAATAATAATAATGATAATAATAATAATAATAATAATAATAATAATAATAATAATAATAATAATAATAATAATAATAATAATAATAATAATAATAATAATAATAATAATAATAATAATAATAATAATAATAACAATAATAATAATAATAATAATAATAACAACAATACTACTAATAATAATGATAAGAATAATAATAACAACAATAATAATAATAATGGTAACAACAACAATAATAATAATAAATAATAATAATAATAATAATAATAATAATAATAATAATAATAATAATAATAATAATAATAATAATAATAATAATAATAATAATAATAATAATAATAATAATAATAATAATAATAATAATAATAATAATAATAATAATAATAATAATAATAATAATAATAATAATAGTAATAGTAATAATAATAATAATAATAATAACAATAATGATAATAATAATAATGATAATAATAATGATTACGATAATAATAATAATAAATTATAGCAATGATCTGAAAAGTGGCTAATGAAATTTAACGCAAGTTAATGCAAGGTAATGCACATAGGTAAAAATAACAGTAAGTACAATTACAAGTTATTTGGATATTCATTAACAAAATTGGATTCTAGGACTGATTGTGCGATCTTTTGACTTCAAAAGTCCATCACTCATTAACAAGCTATACAAATCGTTACTTCGTCCACATTTGGAATATGCTGTTTCCGTATGGTCACCGAATCTCATTAAAGACATTGACAGACGAAAAAATACAACGGCGAGTCACAAAACTGAGTCCAAATATCAAAAATAAATCATACGAAAATCGACTAAAACATATGAATCTTTTTTCACTAAAAAAGCGTTGATTCAGAGGTGACTTGATGTCTTTGAGATTCTTAAGGGAATTGACAACATCAACAGTGACAAAATTTTTACACTGAATGAGAATCCGACAAGAAACAATGTTCTCAAACTGTCTGGGAATATATTTAATTTGGAAGTGGGTAGAAACAACTTCGCCAACCGTGTAGTTAATGAATGGAATAAACTTCCTGCAGAGGCAGTGCAATGTAATTCATTTCGAAGCTTTAAGAATCATTTAGATAAACACCTAAGCAAGATGCTGTAATGACTATCATTTATTTTATATTATTTGTTTATTTGTTTTGTTATCATTTGTCCGTTTGGTTATTATTATTTGTTTGATTCTCATTTATTATTAGTTATGTCAATCTATTTATATTTACTATTTACCTGTTTATTATCTAACTATACCAATGCATTTAGTTATCTTATTTATTATTTACATTACTATAGTTTCTATTTATTCATTTATTTGTTTATCATTATTATGATTTTTTTCGCATCCAACCTAGTTATGGACCAAAAGGTCTCCTGTCGGCATGCTCCGCCTTTGTAATCCTTTGTAATAAAAAATAGATAAATAGATAAATAAATAAATAAATAAAT
>NC_134811.1:44619091-44621591 GCF_046742065.1 Oratosquilla oratoria | reverse complement strand
CCTGTGATGGTATCGTACCTTTAGGTATAATATATTTACGTACTGCATTGTAATATCGTATAGTTATTGTAGTGTGTTATACTTGCAAATTGTTCAATTGTGTTTGTGTTTTTCATCGCATATGTAGATTTTGTTGTATATTAATTTTATTATTATCATTGTATTATCTAATTGAGATTCCATGTGCCTTTGTAAGGAGAACCAAGCTAGTCGTGTATGTTTTCCCGCATCAACTCTAGGCTTGGCGTCCCAGTTGTTACTCCACCTCCTTGCCTTACGCACGCATTTGTTATTGTAATGCTTTATCACATTGTGATTAACATAATTATTTAATGATTCCTACACTTTTATTTAGGCACCCTATAACACTGTGGTGGCACGCGTTCTTTTTTATATAAATTAACACGGTGTAAGATTCTTGAGTGATAAGAACTTTCATGAACTTTGGCTGGGTAGCTCCCCTTCTGTGCATGATCAGATCATATAGTTGTCTTCAAAGGATTCTAATAGTTTTTGACTCTCCTATTCTTTCTTGTGCTGCTGCTGTTGTAGGCGAGCATTATATTGGGCCATCAAGTGCAGTTCGATTCCCAGTGCGCATTTCAGGTGCTCCACTTGGGCCTGACGTCTTATCTCAGTCTGACTCTGTTCGTGTTCGTCGTCTAGCATTAGAAGGAGCTTTCTCCACTATTCGTAAGGATCGTGTTACCACAGCTATGGCAATCAACGTCACTGGTGCTCTATCATCCTCTCTCCCCGCGGTCACTTAGGTTTCTCTGAAGTAGCTGACGTTGACACTGTCCAGGATTTGCCTCCTATCATAGCAGTTTCTGTGCTACTGTCTCACCAAGCAAGTGACACAGCTCACTTGGCCTCAAAGTATGCGACGTATGTAGGTGAGATTGATTTTCCTGATGAGACGCCTCGTTTCATGGAACTGTTAGTGAACCACCGTCAAGCTTTTGCTTTACCTGGTGATCCATTGGGAGTTATAGATCGTGTTGTTCATAGCATTGATCTTCAGCCAGGTGTTCGTCCTGTTTTGTTTTTTCACCCTTTTACAGGTTACCTCTCTCTAGTCGATTTGTACCACAGTCCTTGGCTGCCGAGTTGTTACGTGAAGGCGTTGTACAAGTCTCACTCAAAGTGGAACTCGTCGCTCCTCCTGGTGCCTAAGAAGAGAGGTTTCTTTCGTCCTGCTACTGAGTATAGTCAAGTTAATGAGGTTACCATTCCAGACCATTGCCCTTTGCCTGTGTAAAATTATACTAAGCCCATTGGAACTGGTAATAGGGTGTTCACCACCTTAGACTTAAAGGCAGATTTTTGGCAGATTCCCTTGGAGAAGTCTCGTAGTATTACGGCCTTCTCACCTCTAACAGGACATTATGATTTCGTTGCTCCATGGGGTTACGGAATGCTCCCTTGACGTGCCAGCGTTTGATTAACTCTATTTTTCATGGCCTAGTGTGGAATAGACTTTTTATTTACCTGGACGACTTAATCTTAGTCTCCAAGAATGTGGAAAGTCACTTCAATAAATTGTCCATGGCCTTGCAACGCTTTGTTGATGATGGATTGAAACACAGTTTACCCAAGTATTCTTTTCTTAAGTCTAGCATCCAATTCCTAGCTCATGTTGTAGATAAACGTAGTATTCACACAATAATTGATAAAATCAAAGCACTTAAGGACTTCCCTACACCTAGGTCAGTTGAACATGTGCGTTCTTTCCTATGACGGGTAGGACACTATCGTGCATTTATTAAGAAATTTGCTTCAATTTCATCTCCCCTTACTCGTCTCCTCAAGAAGGATATTTCCTCCCAGTGGTGTGATGTTCAACAGGAGAGTTATGATTCATTGAAGCAGACCTTTACTGAGGCGCCTGTGTTGCCAACCCCTAATTATAGTCTCCCCTTTACTATTTGTACGTATGCTTTGGTACAGGTATTGGAGTTATACTTATGCAGCAGGAAGATAGATGTAAACCCCATGTTATTGCATATGCTAGTCGCATTCTTCATAAGCCCGAATTACTCTGTTACACATTTAGAGGCACTGGCAGTGGTGTGGGCTTTAAGATATTTTCGAGATATCATTTTTGGATATCCTGTTACACTCTACACTGACCACACCGCTGTCACACAGCTTTTCAATGGCAAAATTCTTTCAGGTCGCATAGTCAGATAGTTTCTTACAATTGAAGAATTTAACCCGACCCTTAAGCATATTCTGGGACGTGCAAACTATGTTCCTGGTTTACTTTCACGCAATATATCTGTAGCTGCAGTTACAGTGATTAGGATCTTTTCCCTGAAGGATCTGACCAAAGCTCAGCGTGAAAACACTGTTTGGTCTGGTGTCATTTATGCTTTGGAATCTGGTGATGATACCACCTCTCCAGATTTACCTGTACCACTGTCCCAATTTCCTCTACAGGAGAGAAAAAACGGCTACTATATGGTGTGTTAGGCAGTCCTACTCGTCCCCTCTACAA
>NC_134811.1:44611591-44614091 GCF_046742065.1 Oratosquilla oratoria | reverse complement strand
CGGTAAAAAGAATCAATATTCTGAAGCCTTTCACTATTTTCTACGAAGTTTGAATTATGAAGAAAAAAAAGAAATACAAAGAGTTAGAGAAATGTTCTCTTAAAATCATTAACGCCAAATATGCTTTAGCATTTAACAGGAATTATTTACGAGAAAGACTTTGCCCAGTATATATATATATATATATATATATATATATATATATATATATATATATATGTATATATATATTTGACCAAGTCCTCATCATTAACTGACACATATTTTCAACATCACTCTCCCTTACCCGAAATTCACGCAACTGCTAGTTTCTCACCAGCCTTTCAAATGAGGCTTCTCGAGAGTATATCCAAATCAAGAAAGGCGTAGATCAGACTTGATGTCCTCAGGAGGCAACTTCGGGATGAGGGTGAAGTTAATCAAATTAGTCTAAGAGTATTAGGTTGAATTTATTAGCAATTATTTTCCGTCTGGGTTATTTGCTGCATTTCACTTACGGTAAAAATCTGCTCAGTATCATAAGCTGATATTTAGGGTCTATATAGGGAGCCTCTACGATTTTTTTTTTTTTTTTTATTTTTTTTTTAGGAAATATCTATTCATTGAGAAATGATGGTACTTTATTGTACCGCGGCCGTCCCTCCGTTATGCTGTCTCCTCACTCTTAATACTGTCTTACACCACTTCTTAATATGCATTTTAATTTCCACCTACCCCTGTGGCAGGGGGCGGAAAGAATAATGCCACCAAATTTTCCCACTCGGGTTGTAAAAGGCGGCTAAAACGGAACGGAAGATGAAACTAGACATCCTACTCTCTGTAGCCCTGAAGGGTAGATTCCTACAATAAAGCAAAGCATAGGGTGGTCTGGGAAGAGTTTTCCAAGAAGAGCCTTAAGGTTTGGGTCTTATGTACGTAGGTGTGGTGCAGATAAGAGTAAAAGGGAAGAAATAGGCATTATGTTTATGAGAAGGAAGATGAATATATTGACAGTGAGTGAAATTAAGTTGAAAGGAAGAGATATTTTGGTTTTGGGATTATAGTGGGGAGGGTGTCGGAAGTGAAGAAAGGATGAGGGAGGGAAAGGGTGGCGATACCAGTAAGTGAGGAGATAGGTAAGCGTGTGGTGGATAGGAAAGAGCTTCCTTCAAAGTTAATGCGGATGAAAGTGAAGCTGGAGAGGAAGATGTGTTCCAATGTAATTACATGTGGACGTGGTAGTGAGAAGAGTGTAGAGAAAGGGAGGCCTATTGGATAAATTTCATTTGATGGATAGAAGATTTAGGGAGAACTGTCAATGTAGTGGAATTGGGAAATCTCAATCCTAGAGAAGGGGATGAACCAATAGATCGAGTGGTTGGGAAGTGGCCAGGTAAAAATAATAGTTGAGAGTTGATGGTGGAGATGTGTTTAGAAAGAAAGCTGGTAATAGCTAACAGTGTTTAGGAAAAAGGTTGGTGGTGGTGGATGGAAAGGTGGTTGAAAAGGTTTTAATGGACTATGTAGCAGTATTCGAGAGAAGAGTAGGATGAGTTCTGGATGTACATGTTCTTAGGGGAGAGAGTTGAGAAATATCAGATAATTTTTGTGATGAAGGTAAGTTGAGAATGGAGGATAGATGAAGAAAGAGGAAAAGGGCAGAATATTAGGAGGTGCTTAGAGTAAACTGTTCAAATGAGAAAGAAAAAGTGTGAGAGTACAAGAAGAAGCTAAGAGAAGTGTGGGAGGTGGTGAATGATAGAGTCGAACGAGGAGCGGAGGAGGAATGGGGGTGTTATGGGGTGACCAAATAAAAGTATAGGAATCATTTAATAAGCATATTAATCACAATGTTATAAAACACTACAATGACAAATGCGTGCGTAAGGTAAGGAGCCGGAGTAACAACTGGGACGCCAGGCCTTGAGATGACGTGGGAAACATACACGACTAACTTGGTTCTCCTTACAAAGGTACACGGAATTATGATTAGATAATACAATGATAATAATGAAATTAATATACATCAAAATCTATGATAATTATGTAATGGAAAACACAAACACAATTGAACAATTTGCAAGTATAATGTAATACAATAACTGTACCATACTACAACGCAGTACGTAAATATACTATACCTAATAGTACGATGCCATCACATCGCTCGCCCACCACCATTCAGTGATCCCACCGAGTAAACGAGAAAATTGAATGACCGAGGAAAATAAAACCAAAAGGATGATCTACTCCACACACACCATAGTGTACATGCCCAAGTCGGGGAGAAAAATGTATACATGAAATCACCATGGACAATACAACATACACAACTATCTATACTAAATAATAAGTACTGACGTAGGACGTAGGTGGAGAGATGGTAGGCACTAAGTAGGAGGTAGTGATAGAAAGTAGGAAGACGTGGAGAAAGAGGAGGAGGAGGAGGTGGAAGTGATTGAAATTTGGTTGTGGTGAAGGTTGGTGGTGGTGGTAGTGGTGGTGTGGGGCAAGATTGGAG